>NW_026728978.1:202500-227500 GCF_030272615.1 Cryptomeria japonica | reverse complement strand
AGGCCACTCAGAGACATCCATTTCCCAGGTATATGCCCCCTACGCACTTTTGGTGGCGCAACTCGCACGAACAGTCCCACCTCGACCCCGTAAACAAGCTTTTTTGCCTCGAAGAGTTCGTCGGAGACGAAGAAGCAACCTTCAGTGCAAACGTAGCACTCTTTTGTGCAACCGCCCAAACAACGCCCCCTCTACCCTCTGTCGAAACACTCGGCATTGCTGCTCCCTAAGGTGAGCTTCTCCTCATAGGCAATTCCGCTCTTATCCGGTCACGTTTGTGTGCCCGAATTTCGCAAGGCAACCTCCATGGGACATGGAAAAGACTCGAGAAGAGAGCTCGCTCACGGGAGAGAGAAGCCAAGGAGACCACGAGAGTGCTGAGAGTGGGACAGCGCTGAATAGGCGGGAGAAGCCTGCGCGTATAAACGGAGATATATATCCAATTGCAACGAAGGAACGTGCCAAAGATCGAGAACAATGGCAGAAATGCTAGTAACGTGCACTTCGGGACCAACGCATCACCGGAAGACAACCGCCAAACATCGAAAGAGTCGCGATGCTCCGCAACCTACGTGCAAAGCGGTCGCACACCGGGTAAGGGAGTGAGAGCCCCAAACATAGCTGGGCGAGGCGCTCACTCCGCTCTTTAATATCTCGTTAATACCGCCAAGGAAATGGCACAAGCACACACACACAAGCATCCTCGGAAGAGGACAGTTCGAGTGACAGGTCAAATCCAAGAGTTCCGAAGACTACCTCCAGGAACAATCGGGAACAAGACCGATTACAAGTCGTCGAGTCTGTTACTGGGCGAACACGAGATGCGCACAGGAAATCGATCAGCCCTCACAATGGCCCAAGGCCAGAGATCGGACTGCTACGATTTACCCCAACAATCATCGTGCCACTCTTCGCAGAGAGGTGATAGACGCCAACGAGCCCGCGCATAGCAATCGAGGTGTAAAAAGGGCGTTGAAGGCAGGAAGCCTGGACGAAAGAGGCTACGAGGTCACCTCGAAGCGGTCTAAGAATCGGGCGCACTTGGGGCGACTACCAGTGCCAACCCCTTATCCCGCGGTGCGTCCGACACACAGAAATTTCCAAGGCGGCCAAGGAGCCTCCCCGCATAGCAATCGGGGTGTGAGGTTACGGATGCAGCATTGATAGCAATCGAGGTGTGAGGCGAAGGATGCAGAAGTGAGAGCCGAGGGATGTAGCAGAGATAGCAATCGGGGTGTGTGATGCAGAAGAGATAGCAATCGAGGTGTGCGGTGGGAAGGGCCCAGCAGCCAGAATGCATGAAGCGACGGATGAAGCAGTGATGACAACCGGGCTGTGAGGAGAGGAGGGATGCAGCCAAGAAAGCAATCAGGGCTCGAGGCAAGGGATGCATCAAGGATAGCAATCATGTTGTGAGGCGAGATTCCAAAGGCTAAACGTGAGAGGCTGCAGGGTCGACTCAGAGAGGTCTATGCATGTGAGAGGCTGAAAGCAAGGTCGACTCGGAGCGGTCTATGCATCGGGCGCGCTTGGGGCGACTACCAGTGCCAACCCCTTATCCCGCGACGCGTCCGACAAAGAGAACGTTCCAAGGCGGCAGAGGAGGTTACCAGCCGAAGGATGCAGTAGCAATAACAGGTATAGTTCCGCGGCGGCCGAGAAGACTCACCGCATAGGAATCGGGATGCGAGGCGAGGGATGCGGCGGGAAGGCCCCGACGGCTAAACGGAAGAGGCTGCAGGGCCGCCTCGGAATGGTCCAAGCATCGGATGCGATTGGGACGACTACCAGTGCCAACCCCTTATCCCGCGATGCGTCCGATACACAGATAGTTCCAAGGCGGCCGAGGAGCCTCACCGCATATCAATCGGGGTGCGAGGCGAGGGATGGGGCGGGAAGGCCCCAACGGCTAGACGGAAGAGGCTTCAGGGCCACCTCGGAATGGTCCAAGCATCGGACGCGCTTGGGGCGACTGCCAGTGCCAACCCCTTATCCCGCGATGCGTCCGATACACAGATGGTTCCAAGGCGGCCGAGGAGCCTCACCGCATAGCAATCGGGGGTGCGAGGCGAGGGATGGGGCGGGAAGGCCCCAACGGCTAGACGGAAGAGGCTTCAGGGCCGCCTAGGAATGGTCCAAGCATCGGACACGCTTGGGGCGACTACCAGTGACAGCCCCCTATCCCGCGATGCGTCCGATACGAAGATGGTTCCAAGGCGGCCGAGGAGCCTCACCGCATAGCAATCGGGGTGCGAGGTGGGGGATGCGGCGAGATGGCCCCAACGGCTAGACGGAAGAGGCCACAGGGCCGCGTCGGAATAGTCCAAGCATCGGACGCGCTTGGGGCGACTACCAGTGACAACCCCTTATCCCGCGATGCGTCCGATACGAAGATAGTTCCAAGGCGGCCGAGGAGCCTCACCGCATAGCAATCGGGGTGCGAGGTGGGGGATGCGGCGAGATGGCCCCAACGGCTAGACGGAAGAGGCTGCAGGGCCGCCTCGGAATAGTCCAAGCATCGGACGCGCTTGGGGCCACTACCAGTGACAACCCCTTATCCCGCAATGCGTCCGATACGAAGATAGTTCCAAGGCGGCCGAAGAGCCTCACCGCATAGCAATCGGGGTGCGAGGTGGGGGATGCGGCGAGATGGCCCCAACGGCTAGACGGAAGAGGCCACAGGGCCGCCTCGGAATAGTCCAAGCATCGGACGCGCTTGGGGCGACTACCAGTGACAACCCCTTATCCCGCGATGCGTCCGATACGAAGATAGTTCCCAGGCGGCCGAGGAGCCTCACCGCATAGCAATCGGGGTGCGAGGCGAGGGATGCGGCGAGATGGCCCCAAAGGCTAGACGGAAGAGGCTGCAGGGCTGCCTCGGAATAGTCCAAGCATCGGACGCGCTTGGGGTGACTACCACTGCCAACCCCTTATCCCGCGATGCGTTCGATACACAGATAGTTCCGAGGCGGCCGAGGAGGTGGGGGATGCAGCGAGATGGCCCCAACGGCTAGACGGAAGAGGCTGCAGGGCCGCCTCGGAATAGTCCAAGCATCGGACGCGCTTGGGGCGACTACCAGTGACAACCCCTTATCCCGCGATGCGTCCGATACACAGATAGTTCCGAGGCGGCCAAGGAGCCTCACCGCATAGCAATCGTGGTGCGAGGTGGGGGATGCGGCGAGATGGCCCCAACGGCTAGACGGAAGAGGCTGCAGGGCCGCCTCGGAATGGTCCAAGCATCGGATGCGCTTGGGGCGACTACCACTGCCAACCCCTTATCCCGCGATGCGTCCGATACACAGATAGTTCCAAGGCGGCCGAGGAGCCTCACAGCATAGCAATCAGGGTGCGAGGCGAGGGATGCGGCGAGAAAGCCCCAACGGCTAGAGGGAAGAGGCTTCAGGTCCGCCTCGGAATGGTCCAAGCATCGGACGCGCTTGGGGCGACTACCAGTGACAACCCCTTATCCCGCGACGCGTCCGATACACAGATAGTTCCAAGGCGGCCGAGGAGCCTCACCGCATAGCAATCGGGGTGCGAGGCGAGGGATGCGGCGAGAAGGACCCAACGGCTACACGGAAGAGGCTTCGGGGCCGCCTCGGAATGGTCCAAGCATCGGACGCGCTTGGGGCGACTACCAGTGACAACCCCTTATCCCGCGACGCGTCCGATACACAGATAGTTCCAAGGCGGCCGAGGAGCCTCACCGCATAGCAATCGGGGTGCGAGGCGAGGGATGCGGCGAGAAGGACCCAACGGCTACACGGAAGAGGCTTCGGGGCCGCCTCGGAATGGTCCAAGCATCGGACGCGCTTGGGGCGACTACCAGTGACAACCCCTTATCCCGCGACGCGTCCGATACACAGATAGTTCCAAGGCGGCCGAGGAGCCTCACCGCATAGCAATCGGGGTGCGAGGCGAGGGATGCGGCGAGAAGGACCCAACGGCTAGACGGAAGAGGCTTCGGGTCCGCCTCGGAATGGTCCAAGCATCGGACGCGCTTGGGGCGACTACCAGTGACAACCCCTTATCCCGCGACGCGTCCGATACACAGATAGTTCCAAGGCGGCCGAGGAGCCTCACCGCATAGCAATCGGGGTGCGAGGCGAGGGATGCGGCGAGAAGGACCCAACGGCTAGACGGAAGAGGCTTCGGGTCCGCCTCGGAATGGTCCAAGCATCGGACGCGCTTGGGGCGACTACCAGTGACAACCCCTTATCCCGCGACGCGTCCGATACACAGATAGTTCCAAGGCGGCCGAGGAGCCTCACCGCATAGCAATCGGGGTGCGAGGCGAGGGATGCGGCGAGAAGGACCCAACGGCTAGACGGAAGAGGCTTCGGGTCCGCCTCGGAATGGTCCAAGCATCGGACGCGCTTGGGGCGACTACCAGTGACAACCCCTTATCCCGCGACGCGTCCGATACACAGATAGTTCCGAGGCGGCCGAGGAGCCTCACCGCATAGCAATCGGGGTGCGAGGCGAAGGATGCGGCGAGAAGGACCCAACGGCTAGACGGAAGAGGCTTCGGGTCCGCCTCGGAATGGTCTAAGCATCGGACGCGCTTGGGGCGACTACCAGTGACAACCCCTTATCCCGCGACGCGTCCGATACACAGATAGTTCCAAGGCGGCCGAGGAGCCTCACCGCATAGCAATCGGGGTGCGAGGCGAGGGATGCGGCGAGAAGGACCCAACGGCTAGACGGAAGAGGCTTCAGGGCCGCCTCGGAATGGTCCAAGCATCGAACGCGCTTGGGGCGACTACCAGTGACAACCCCTTATCCCGCGACGCGTCCGATACACAGATAGTTCCGAGGCGGCCGAGGAGCCTCACCGCATAGCAATCGGGGTGCGAGGCGAGGGATGCGGCGAGAAGGACCCAACGGCTAGACGGAAGAGGCTTCAGGGCCGCCTCGGAATGGTCCAAGCATCGGACGCGCTTGGGGCGACTACCAGTGACAACCCCTTATCCCGCGACGCGTCCGATACACAGATAGTTCCGAGGCGGCCGAGGAGCCTCACCGCATAGCAATCGGGGTGCGAGGCGAGGGATGCGGCGAGAAGGACCCAACGGCTAGACGGAAGAGGCTTCAGGGCCGCCTCGGAATGGTCCAAGCATCGGACGCGCTTGGGGCGACTACCAATGACAACCCCTTATCCCGCGACGCGTCCGATACACAGATAGTTCCGAGGCGGCCGAGGAGCCTCACCGCATAGCAATCGGGGTGCGAGGCGAGGGATGCGGCGAGAAGGACCCAACGGCTAGACGGAAGAGGCTTCAGGGCCGCCTCGGAATGGTCCAAGCATCGGACGCGCTTGGGGCGACTACCAGTGACAACCCCTTATCCCGCGACGCGTCCGATACACAGATAGTTCCGAGGCGGCCGAGGAGCCTCACCGCATAGCAATCGGGGTGCGAGGCGAGGGATGCGGCGAGAAGGACCCAACGGCTAGACGGAAGAGGCTTCAGGGCCGCCTCGGAATGGTCCAAGCATCGGACGCGCTTGGGGCGACTACCGTTGCCAACCCCTTATCCCGCGATGCGTCTGATACACAGATAGTTCCGAGGCGGCCGAGGAGCCTCACCGCATAGCAATCGGGTTGCGAGGCAGATTATTGGGAAGGGAACCCCCTGGGATGCGGCTCAAGCAGTGCCCAAAGGGACTGGAATGCGGAATCACATCGAGAGACCCAAATGCTATACGAGGGCTCAAATCGAATTATCGATTTGGCCACGACATGGACGCATCGGAACGACTACCTTTGCCGAACCACTCGCAATTGCATCCATACCGAAACCAATAGACATTTCCGTTAGAGCCCTCGCATAGCATTCGGGAATCTCGCATGCCCCTCTAAATCGACCAATGCTGGCGCTCAATGAAAATCCGAGCGCTACCACCGTTCGAGCGCCAGCATTGGTCGAGTTAGAGGGGCACGGGGGAGAATGCTCCAGTCAACACCTCCCCTATATAAGTTATTTGTCCGATTCTCGCACAACCGTAGTCTGCCTCGTCGAATCAAACAACGGTCCCAGATTCCGACTTCCGTTCCGTAGAGACCCAAAAGCTAGATGGAGGCTCGCAAGAAAGAGAGTCGGCGCATAGCAATCGGGTTTCTCGAACGTTTAGGGACCGAGCTCACTTGCGGATAGGGCAAAATCCGCCAAGCAACCCAAAAGCTAGACGGGGGCTCGAATCGAATCGCCTAGGCGGCCACAACAACGACGTGTTGGATCGACTACCAGTGCCAAACCATTCAGCAAGACTAGTCTGTGTCGAGGCCGGATAGAGATTCTCAGAGAGCGCCCGCATAGCATTTAGGAGACCTGCCGCGTCCCTCACACTCGACAAATGGTGGTGCACGTTTATAAATCCGAGCGATCCCAACCCTTTCAAGCACCAACATCGGTCGAGATAGAGGGGCACGGAGGGGGCTGCGTGAGACAACACAGTCCCCTATATAAGTTATTTGTCCGATTCTCACACATCCGAAGAATGGTCATCAAATCGGACAACAGCCCAAACTTCCGACTTCCGTCCCAGAAAGCCCAAGAGCTATCTAAAACGTTCATGGCCGGAACTCGATCGCGGCTATACCAGTCCGCCAAGCAACCCAAAAGCTAGACTGGAGCTCTAGTCGAATCACCTCTGTGGCCATTGCAAGGACGTGTTGGAGCGACTACCATTGCCGAACCATTCCGCAGGTCGAGTCCATACCAAGGCCGCATAGAGATTCACGATGAGCTCCTGCATAGCAATCAGGAGACTTGCCGTGTCCATCACAATCGATAAATCCTGGTGCAAGATTTTTGCATCCGAGCGCTCCAACCAGTCGAGCACCAGCATCAATCGACATAAACGGGCACGGGGGGAGGATGCTCGAGAACACTACCTCCCCTATATAAGTTATTTGTCCGATTCTCAAGCAGCCGAAGTCTGGTCATCGAATCGGGTCAAAGACCACAACTTCCGACTTTACCCACAATGCAAGTCATCGAATCGAACATCGGCCCCCGAGTCGGACTCCATGCGTATGTCAGGTCATCGGACCCAAATTCCGCCTTCCTGCGCATGGCGGGCCATCAATATCAACTCGGTCATCGGACCCAAACTCCGCCTTTTTGCGTATGGCACGCCTTCAAATCGGTCATCGGACCCAAATTCCGCCTTCCTGTGCATGGCGGGCCATCAACATCAACTCGGTCATCGGACCCAAATTCCGCCTTTCTGCGCATGGCACGCCATCAACTCGGTCATCGGACCCAAATTCCGCCTTCCTGCGCATGGCAGGTCATCGGACACAAATTCAGACCTCGCCAATATGCCTACGTATCGAATCGGTCATCGGACCCAACTTCCGACTTCATCCATACTGTAGGGTCTTTGAGGTTGGCGCGGTGCGCTCAACCCAGGGAGTCGACCCATCGAAGCATACACCTCCCCTATATAAGCTATTTGTCCGATTCCCACACCTGTGTAGTTTGCACCTCTGACCAGGACATCGACCCCAACTTCCGAACTCGACTGCAACGACGGCACCAGCGCCTTGGTGCGCACCTTGCGACGCACAGTCCCAACATTCGCCTTCCTGCACATGGCAGGTCATCGGACCCAAATTCCGACCTCGCGAGTATGCCTACATATCGAATCGGTCATCGGACCCAACTTCCGACTTCATCCATACCGTAGGGTCTTTGAGGTTGGCGCGGTGCGCTCAACCCGGGGAGTCGACCCAACGAAGCATACACCTCCCCTATATAAGCTATTTGTCCGATTCCCACACCTGTGTAGTTTGCACCTCCGATCAAGACATCGACCCCAACTTCCGAACTCGCCTCCAACGACCGAACCAGCGCCTTGGTGCGCACCTTGCAACGCACAGTGCCAACATTCGCCTTCCTGCACGTGGCAGGTCATCGGACCCAAATTCCGACCTCGCGAGTATGCCTACATATCGAATCGGTCATCGGACCCAACTTCCGACTTCATCCATACCGTAGGGTCTTTGAGGTTGGCGCGGTGCGCTCAACCCGGGGAGTCGACCCAACGAAGCATACACCTCCCCTATATAAGCTATTTGTCCGATTCCCACACCTGTGTAGCTTGCACCTCCGATCAGGACATCGACCCCAACTTCCGAACTCGACTAAAAAGACCGCACCAGCGCCTTGGTGTGCACCTTGCAACGCACAGTGTCAACATTCGCCTTCCTGCACATGGCAGGTCATCGGACCCAAATTCCGACCTCATGAGCATACCTACTAATCGAATTGGTCATCGGACCCAACTTCCGACTTCATCCATACCGTAGGGTCTTTGAGGTTGGCGCGGTGCGCTCAACCTGGGGAGTCGACCCATCGAAGCATACACCTCCCCTATATAAGCTATTTGTCCGATTCTGACACCTGTGTAGTTTGCACCTCCGCTCAGGACATCGACCCCAACTTCCGAACTCGCCTGCAACGACCGAACCAGCGCCTTGGTGCGCACCAAAAGTGCGCACTTTTGGAGGGCACTTTTGTGCGCTCCAAAGGTGCGCACTTTTGGAGGGCACTTTTCTGCGCTCCAAAGGTGCGCACTTTTGGAGGGCACTTTTTGGAGGGCACTTTTCTGCGCTCCAAAGGTGCGCACTTTTGGAGGGCACTTTTTGGAGGGCACTTTTCTGCGCTCCAAAGGTGCGCACTTTTGGAGGGCACTTTTTGGAGGGCACTTTTCTGCGCTCCAAAGGTGCGCACTTTTGGAGGGCACTTTTTGGAGGGCACTTTTCTGCGCTCCAAAGGTGCGCACTTTTGGAGGGCACTTTTTGGAGGGCACTTTTCTGCGCTCCAAAGGTGCGCACTTTTGGAGGGCACTTTTCTGCGCTCCAAAGGTGCGCACTTTTGGAGGGCACTTTTTGGAGGGCACTTTTCTGCGCTCCAAAGGTGCGCACTTTTGGAGGGCACTTTTTGGAGGGCACTTTTCTGCGCTCCAAAGGTGCGCACTTTTGGAGGGCACTTTTTGGAGGGCACTTTTCTGCGCTCCAAAGGTGCGCACTTTTGGAGGGCACTTTTGTGCACTCCAAAGGTGCGCACTTTTGGAGGGCACTTTTCCTGTGCTCCAAAGGTGCACACCTAGGTGAGCACCTTCGACCACACCTTGTAGCACACCAAACTCTGACTTTCGACTTCATCCGCAATGCAGGGTCTTTGAGGTTGGCGCAATGCGCACAACCAGGGGAGTCGACCCATCAAACCCAACACCTCCCCTATATAAGCTATTTGTCTGATTCTCATACATGCGTAGCCTGCAGGAGCAATTAGGACATCGACCCCAACTTTCGGCTTCTAAACGAAAACAAGGTCTTTGAGGTTGGTGTAATGCGAACAACTAGGGGAGTCAACCCATCAAACCCAACACCTCCCCTATATAAGCTATTTGTCTGATTCTCATACATGTGTAGTCTACAGGAGCAATTAGGACATCGACCCCAACTTTTGACTTCTTAACGAAAACAAGGTCTTTGAGGTTGACGTAATGCGCACAACCAGGGGAGTCGACCCATCAAACCCAACACCTCCCCTATATAAGCTATTTGTCCGATTCTCATACATGTGTAGCCTGCAGGAGCCATTAGGACATTGACCCCAACTTTTGACTTCTTAACGAAAACAAGGTCTTTGAGGTTGGCGTAATGCGCACAACCAAGGGAGTTGACCCATCAAACCCAACACCTCCCCTATATAAGCTATTTGTCTGATTCTCATACATGTGTAGCCTGCAACAACGATTAGGACATCCACCCCAACTTCTGAATTCGTCTGCGTTGACCGCACCAAAGGTGCACGCCTTGGTGCTCACCAAAATCCGACTTCCGACTTCTTCTGCTATGCGGGGTCTTTGAGGTTGGCGCAGTGCGCACAACCAGGGGAGTCAACCCACCGAATGCAACACCTCCCCTATATAAGCTATTTGTCTGATTCTCATACATGCGTAGACTGCAGCAATGATTAGGACATCCACCCCAACTTTTGACTTCTTAAACAAGACAGGGTCTTTGAAGTTGGTGCAGTGCACACAACCAGGGGAGTCGACCCATCAAACGCAACACCTCCCCTATATAAAGCTATTTGTCCGATTCTCATACGTGTAGTCTGCAGCAGCGATTAGGACATCGACCCCAACTTCCGAATTCGTTTGCATTGACCGCACCAAAGGTGCACGCCTTGGTGTGCACCCTGGAGTGCACTTTGGTGCTCACCTCGGTGCACACTTTGGTGTGCACCTCGGTGTGCACCAAAGGTGCGCACCTTGGAGCGCACCAAAGGTGTACACTTTGGAGCGCACCACATAGGGTCTTTGAGAGGTTGGCGCAGTGCGCACACCAAGGTGGGTGTTGAGGTGCGTGCCGAGGTGGGTGGGTGCTAGGGTGCGCTCCATGGTGGGTGCCAGGGTGGGTGCGTGCTAGGGTGGATTCCAAAGAGGGTCATAGGGTGGGTGCCAAGGTGGGTTGGTGATATAGTGGGTTCAAAGGTGGGTACTAGGGTGGGTTCCAAGGTGGGTCACAAGTTGGGTGCCAGGATGCGTGGGTGTTAGGTTGGGTGCCAAGGTGGGCTCCTGCGTGGGTGGGTGCTAGGGTGGGTTTCAAGGTGGACGCGAGGGCGGGTGCCAAGGTGGGTAACAAGTTGGGTGTTAGGATGGGTGAGTGCTAGAGTGGGTGCCAAGGTGGGTGGGTGCTAAGGTGGATGCCAAGGTGGTTCACAGGGTGGGTGGGTTCTAGGGTGAGTTCCAAGGTGGGTCACAGGTTCAGTGCTAGGGTGGGTGTCAAGGCGGGTGTCGAGGTGCCTGGGTGCTAGGGTGTGGATGCCAATGTGGGTCATAGGGTGGGTACTAGGGTGGGCTGCAATGTGGGTGCCAAGGTGGGTAACATGCTCGGTGGGTTCTAAATTGGGTGCCAGGGTGGGTGTGCACCCACCTTGCCCGAGGTGGGTGCCAAGGTGCCAGTGTGGGTGGGTGCTAAGGTGGATGCCAAGGTGGGTGAGAAGGTGGGTGATAGGTTGAGTGGTAGGATGGGTGGGTGCCAAGATGGGTCACAGGGTGGGTGCAAGGGTGGGTAGGTGCTAGGGTTGGTGTCAGGGTGGGTGGGTGCTAGGTTGGGTTCCAAGGTGGGTGCGAGGGTGAGTGTCAAGGTGGGTCACAGGTTAGGTGCTAGGATGGGTGAGTGCTAGGGTGCAAAGGTGCCAGGGTGGGTGCTAGGATGGGTCGATGCTAGGGTGAGTGGCAAGGTGGGTCCACAAGTGTCAAGGTGGGTGCCGAGGTGGGTGCCAAGTCGGCGACTGCTATGGTGGATGCCAAGGTGGGTCACGGGGTGGGTGCCAAGTTGCTAGGTTGGGTTCCAAGGTGGGTGCCAACGTGGGTGCTAGGGTGCGTGGGTTAAAGGGTGTGTCACAACGTGGGTGCCAGGATGGGTGCGCACCCACACTGGCCAAGACGGGTGCGGGTGCAAGGTTGGGTTCCAAGCCCGGTCACAGGCTGGGTGCTAGGATGGGTGGGTGCCAAGGTGGGCACCAGGGTGGGTGCACCCACCCTGGCCAAGGTGGGTCACGGGGTGGGTCCTAGGGTGGGTAACGGGGTGGGTACTAAGGTGCGTGCCAAGGTGGGTCATAGGGTGGGTGCCAAGGTGGGCACCAGGGTGGGTGTGCACCAACCCTAGCCAGGGTAGGTCACGGGGTGGTTGTCGGGGTGGGCGTCAAGGAGCCAAGGTGGGTGGCAAGTAGCCAAGTTGCGTGCCAAGGTGGGTGTCGGGGTGGGTGCCAAGGATCCAAGGTGGGTGCCAAGGAACCAAGGTGGGTGTCTGGGTGGGTGCCGAGGTGGGAGCCAGGGTGGGTCCCAAGGTGAGTGCAAAGGTGGGTGCCAGGGTCAAGGTGAGTGCCAATGTGGGTTCCAAGGTGCCAGGGTCAGGGTGAGTGCCAATGTGGGTTCAAAGGTGCTAAGTTGGGTGCGAGGTTGGGTGCGAGGGTGGGTGGGTGCCAAGGTGTGCTAGGTGGAAGCCCGGGTGGGTCGGCATCCCATGGGTGTCGAGTTGGGTGCCTGATGGGTGCTTCTTGTCAAGTTTTAGTCGTCGGGACTCATTTCGAGCCTTAGAGGTCGTTTCTTGTCCGGTTGCCCTGTCTTCGACCTGGGAACCCAATTTTGGTCCTCGGGTCCCATTTTTTTTTGTCTCGCATCCCACTTTTGGCCTGTGGCCTTTTCGGGGTCGATTCTCGTTTTGGGCATCAGAGCATGTTTCTTCTCCTAAAACCCAATATTTGTTTATTAAGTCTCGGAACACATTTTTGTTCTCGTGGACCCATCATGGGTCTTGGAACGCATTTGTGGTCCTTGGGTCCCATTTTGCATCCCGAAACTTGTGTTTTGGTGCTTGATCCCTATTTTGGGTGCCCACCTTGCACCAAGTGCGCACCCGGGGCAAACCGAGCGCCTTGGTGCACCGGGGCAAGATCGAGCGTGCACCCGAGGCGCCCCGAACATGCACCAAGGTGCACTCGGCCCACATGTGAGCGCAGGTCGTTGCGCCCGAGGTGGTGTGTGGGCACCGCGTTGCAGACGGGACACTGCACGCACACGACGCCCCCTCCAGGTGCACGCACGTAGGCCGGGCCGGGTGCACACCCGACGCCCTAGCAAGGTGCGCGCACCCGGGCAGGGCTCACACTTGGCGAACGGGGCGCACTTCGCGAGGGAGGGTGTGCACCTCGACGGGGGTGGGTGGCCGGGGTGGATTCGCACGTGGGTCGCGGTTTGCTAAGTACACACTGCGACAAGCTCATAACGGGTGCGATCATACCAGCGTTAGTGCACCGGATCCCATCAGAACTCCGCAGTTAAGCGCGCTTGGGCCGGAGTAGTACTGGGATGGGTGACCTCCCGGGAAGTCCCGGTGTTGCACCCTTTTTTAGTTTTTCGCCGGGCGTCGCAATGCTATTTGAATAAACCTTTTGCCCGTTTGCGTTCTCGTCGGGGCCGGGCCGGGCCGGGGTGCGCTGCCCGCACTACCGCGCGCGCGGGGGCGACACCGAGCGCGCACCCGAGGCGCCCCGAGCACACAGGCCACGGTGCAACCCGGGCGTTGTGCGCGCACCCCGGTGCGCCCGAGGTGCTGCGCGCGCACCCAGGTGAAATCGGTGTGCACCTCGGCCAGTGCGCGCTCGGTCGAGTCGCGCACGTTGGCCAAGGTGCACGGTGATGTTTCTTACTCTAAGGTTCCGCACCAGACGCCCGGGACAGGTGAGCGAAGCTGGGCGGGGCCGGGTGCGCGGCCGGGGCAGGTGCACGCAGCTGGAGAGAGCTTTGGAGCACACTTCGGAGCGCACCAATGATGCGCTCCATTCAAAAGTTTCCTGAAAAGGCAAAAAAAGTTGAGATTATAGAATTTCCCACTTGAGAGATTGTAAAAAAAAAAAATTTAAAATGAAGGAAACGCGGGTGCCAAGGTGTGCGCAGCCCAGCCAAGGTGTGCGCACCAAGGCGCCCACCCTGGCGAAGGTGCACGCAAGGTGCGCACCCGAGGCAAACCGGACAATTAACCCAACTTTCGACTTCGCGCGCACCTTGGAGCGCACTTCGGAGCGCTCCTTGGTGCGCACCAATCTTGGGCACCTCGGAGTGCACCATGGCGCCCACCAAGGTGCGCACCCGGGGCAAACCGAGCTCCGACTTCGTGCGCACCTTGGAGCGCACGAAAGGTGCGCACCATGGCGCCCACCAAGGTGCGCAGCCCAGCCAAGGCGTGCGCATCAAGGTGCGCACCCTGGCGAAGGTGCGCACCCGGGGCAAACCGAGCTCCGACTTCGTGCGCACCTTGGAGCGCACAAAAGGTGCGCAACCCAGCCAAGGTGTGCGCACCCCGGTCAAACCGAGCTCCGAATCGTGCGCACCAGAGGTGCACGCCATCGTGCGCACCTTGGAGCACACTTCGGAGCCCTCCTTGGTGCGCGCCGATGTTGCGCACCTCGGAGCGCACCCGGGGAAAACAATGCAATTAACCCGACTTTCGACTTCGTGGGCACCTCGGAGCGCTCTCGGGTTCGCACCTCGGAGCACACCGAGGTGCGCACCTTTGATGCGCTGCCTTCACCAATTTCCAGAAAAGGCAAGAAAACATTGAGAAGGTGTGCGCACCGAGGTGCCCACCCTGGCGAAGGTGCACGCGAGGTGCGCACCCGGGGCAAACCGGGCTCCGACTTCGTGCACGCCGCACCTTGGAGCACACTTCGGAGCGCTCCTTGGTGCGCACCAGGGCGCGCAACCCAGCCGAGGTGCCCACCCCGGCGAAGGTGCACGCGAGGTGCGCACCCGGGGCAAACCGGGCTCCGACTTCGTGCACGCCATGGTGCCCACCGCGGCGAAGGTGCACGCGAGGTGCGCACCCGGGGCAAACCGGGCTCCGACTTCGTGCACGCCGCACCTTGGAGCACACTTCGGAGCGCTCCTTGGTGCGCACCATGGTGCCCACCAGGGCGCGCAACCCCGCCGAAGGTGCACGCGAGGTGCGCACCCGGGGCAAACCGGGCTCCGACTTCGTGCACGCCGCACCTTGGAGCACACTTCGGAGCGCTCCTTGGTGCGCACCATGGTGCCCACCAGGGCGCGCAACCCCGCCGAAGGTGCACGCGAGGTGCGCACCCGGGGCAAACCGGGCTCCGACTTCGTGCACGCCATGGTGCGCACCGCGGCGAAGGTGCGCACCCGGGGCAAACCGGGCTCCGACTTCGTGCACGCCGCACCTTGGAGCACACTTCGGAGCGCTCCTTGGTGCGCACCAGGGCGCGCAACCCAGCCGAGGTGCCCACCCCGGCGAAGGTGCACGCGAGGTGCGTACCCGGGGCAAACCGGGCTCCGACTTCGTGCACGCCGCACCTTGGAGCACACTTCGGAGCGCTCCTTGGTGCGCACCATGGTGCCCACCAGGCCGCGCAACCCAGCCAAGGTGTGCGCACCAAGGTGCACGCGAGGTGCGCACCCGGGGCAAACCGGGGTCCGACTTCGTGCACGCCGCACCTTGGAGCACACATCGGGGCGCTCCCGGGTTCGCACCGGCGTTGCGCACCGTGGTGGGCACCTCGGAGCACACCAAGGTGGGCAGCGAGGTGCGCACCTTTGATGCGATGCCTTCACTAATTTCCATAAAAGGCAAAAAAAAAACGAGATTTTAAAATTTCCGTTTTGAAAGATAGTGAGAAAAAGGGAATGCTGGTGCCATCTTGAGCCCGCCCTGGTGCGCAGCCCAGCCAAGGTGTGCGCACCAAGGTGCCCACCCTGGCGAAGGTGCGCGCCCGGGCAATTAACCCAACTTCCAACTTCGCGCGCGCCAGGGTGGGAGCGCACCCAACAACCGGGCCTGGGAAGAGCCAATGCGAGAAACCCCACCAAACGCTCTGACAAAAAAAGAGGGGGCGCTCCAGTAACCCCGCTTCGGAGCGCACCCTGGGCAAACCCAGCCAAGGTGCCCACCCCGGCCAAGGTGCAGGCGAGGTGCGCACCCGGGGCAAACCGGGCTCCGACAACGTGCACGCCGCACCTTGGAGCACACTTCGTAGCGCTCCCGGGTGCGCACCTCAGAGCACACCAAGGTGGGCAGCGAGGTGCGCACCTTTGATGCGCTGCCTTCACTAATTTCCAGAAAAGGCAAAAAAAAAAGGAGATTTTAAAATTTCCGTTTTGAAAGATAGTGAAAAAAACGGAACGCGCGTGCCATCTTGAGCCCGCCCTGGTGCGCAGCCCAGGTAAGGTGCCCACCCTGGCAAAGGTGCGCACCCGGGCAATTAACCCTACTTCCGACTTCGTGCGCGCCAGGGTGGCAACCGGGCCTCGGAAGAGCCAATGCGAGAAACCCCACCAAACGCTCCGACAAAAAAAGAGGCGGCGCTCCAATAACCCCGCTTCGGAGCGCAGCCGGGGCAAACCCAGCCAAGGTGCCCACCCCGACGAAGGTGCACGCGAGGTGCGCACCCGGGGCAAACCGGGCTCCGACAACGTGCACGCAGCACCTTGGAGCACACTTCGAAGCACTCCCGGGTGCCCACCGGCGTTGCGCACCGTGGTGGGCAGCGAGGTGCGCACCTTTGATGCGCTGCCTTCACTAATTTCCAGAAAAAGGCAAAAAAAAATGAGATTTTAAAATTTCCGTTTTGAAAGATAGTGAAAAAAAAGGAACGCGGGTGCCATCTTGAGCCCGCCCTGGTGCGCAGCCCAGGCAAGGCATGCGCACCAAGGTGCCCACCCGAGGTGCACACCCGGGGCAAACCGGGCTCCGACTTCGTGCAGGCCGCACCTTGGAGCACACTTCGGAGCGCTCCTTGGTGCGCACCATGGTGCCCACCAGGGCGCGCAACCCAGCCAAGGTCTGCACACCAAGGTGCCCACCCCGGCGAAGGTGCACGCGAGGTGCGCACCCGGGGCAAACCGGGCTCCGACTTCGTGCACGCCATGGTGCCCACCGCGGCGAAGGTGCACGCGAGGTGCGCACCCGGGGCAAACCGGGCTCCGACTTCGTGCACGCCGCACCTTGGAGCACACTTCGGAGCGCTCCTTGGTGCGCACCATGGTGCCCACCAGGGCGCGCAACCCAGCCAAGGTGTGCGCACCAAGGTGCACGCGAGGTGCGCACCCGGGGCAAACCGGGGTCCGACTTCGTGCACGCCGCACCTTGGAGCACACATCGGAGCGCTCCCAGGTTCGCACCAGCGTTGCGCACCTTTGATGCGCTGCCTTCACTAATTTCCAGAAAAGGCAAAAAAAAACGATATTTTAAAATTTCCGTTCTGAAAGATAGTGAAAAAAACGGAACGCGGGTGCCATCTTGAGCCCTTCCTGGTGCGCAGCCCAGGCAAGTTGTGCGCACCAAGGTGCCCACCCTGGCGGAGGTGCGCGCCCGGGGCAAACCGGGCTCCGACTTCGTGCACTGCATGGTGCCCACCAAGGCGCGCAACCCAGCCAAGGTGCCCACCGCAGCGAAGGTGCACGCGAGGTGCACACCCGGGGCAAACCGGGCTCCGACTTCGTGCACGCCGCACCTTGGAGCACACTTCAGAGCGCTCCTTGGTGCGCACCAGGGCGCGCAACCCAGCCGAGGTGCCCACCCCGGCGAAGGTGCACGCGAGGTGCGCACCCGGGGCAAACCGGGCTCCGACTTCGTGCACGCCATGGTGCCCACCGCGGCGAAGGTGCGCACCCGGGGCAAACCGGGCTCCGACTTCGTGCACGCCGCACCTTGGAGCACACTTCGGAGCGCTCCTTGGTGCGCACCATGGTGCCCACCAGGCCGCGCAACCCAGCCAAGGTGTGCGCACCAAGGTGCACGCGAGGTGCGCACCCGGGGCAAACCGGGGTCCGACTTCGTGCACGCCGCACCTTGGAGCACACATCGGGGCGCTCCCGGGTTCGCACCGGCGTTGCGCACCGTGGTGGGCAGCGAGGTGCGCACCTTTGATGCGATGCCTTCACTAATTTCCATAAAAGGCAAAAAAAAAACGAGATTTTAAAATTTCCGTTTTGAAAGATAGTGAGAAAAAGGGAATGCTGGTGCCATCTTGAGCCCGCCCTGGTGCGCAGCCCAGCCAAGGTTTGCGCACCAAGGTGCCCACCCTGGCGAAGGTGCGCGCCCGGGCAATTAACCCAACTTCCAACTTCGCGCGCGCCAGGGTGGGAGCGCACCCAACAACCGGGCCTGGGAAGAGCCAATGCGAGAAACCCCACCAAACTCTCTGACAAAAAAAGAGGGGGCGCTCCAGTAACCCCGCTTCGGAGCGCACCCTGGGCAAACCCAGCCAAGGTGCCCACCCCGGCCAAGGTGCAGGCGAGGTGCGCACCCGGGGCAAACCGGGCTCCGACAACGTGCACGCCGCACCTTGGAGCACACTTCGTAGCGCTCCCGGGTGCGCACCTCAGAGCACACCAAGGTGGGCAGCGAGGTGCGCACCTTTGATGCGCTGCCTTCACTAATTTCCAGAAAAGGCAAAAAAAAAAGGAGATTTTAAAATTTCCGTTTTGAAAGATAGTGAAAAAAACGGAACGCGCATGCCATCTTGAGCCCGCCCTGGTGCGCAGCCCAGGTAAGGTGCCACCCTGGCAAAGGTGCGCACCCGGGCAATTAACCCTACTTCCGACTTCGTGCGCGCCAGGGTGGCAACCGGGCCTCGGAAGAGCCAATGCGAGAAACCCCACCAAACGCTCCGACAAAAAAAGAGGCGGCGCTCCAATAACCCCGCTTCGGAGCGCAGCCGGGGCAAACCAAGCCAAGGTGCCCACCCCGACGAAGGTGCACGCGAGGTGCGCACCCGGGGCAAACCGGGCTCCGACAACGTGCACGCAGCACCTTGGAGCACACTTCGAAGCACTCCCGGGTGCCCACCGGCGTTGCGCACCGTGGTGGGCAGCGAGGTGCGCACCTTTGATGCGCTGCCTTCACTAATTTCCAGAAAAAGGCAAAAAAAAATGAGATTTTAAAATTTCCGTTTTGAAAGATAGTGAAAAAAAAGGAACGCGGGTGCCATCTTGAGCCCGCCCTGGTGCGCAGCCCAGGCAAGGCATGCGCACCAAGGTGCCCACCCGAGGTGCACACCCGGGGCAAACCGGGCTCCGACTTCGTGCAGGCCGCACCTTGGAGCACACTTCGGAGCGCTCCTTGGTGCGCACCATGGTGCCCACCAGGGCGCACCCGAGGCAAACCGGGCTCCGACTTCGTGCACGCCGCACCTTGGAGCACACATCGGAGCGCTCCCAGGTTCGCACCAGCGTTGCGCACCTTTGATGCGCTGCCTTCACTAATTTCCAGAAAAGGCAAAAAAAAACGATATTTTAAAATTTCCGTTCTGAAAGATAGTGAAAAAAACGGAACGCGGGTGCCATCTTGAGCCCTTCCTGATGCGCAGCCCAGGCAAGTTGTGCGCACCAAGGTGCCCACCCTGGCGGAGGTGCGCGCCCGGGGCAAACCGGGCTCCGACTTCGTGCACTGCATGGTGCCCACCAAGGCGCGCAACCCAGCCAAGGTGCCCACCGCAGCGAAGGTGCACGCGAGGTGCGCACCCGAGGTGCACACCCGGGGCAAACCGGGCTCCGACTTCGTGCACGCCGCACCTTGGAGCACACTTCAGAGCGCTCCTTGGTACGCACCAGGGCGCGCAACCCAGCCAAGGTGCTCACCCCGGCGAAGGTGCACGCGAGGTGCGCACCCGGGGCAAACCGGGCTCGGACTTCGTGCACGCCGCACCTTGGAGCACACATCGGAGCGCTCCCGGGTTCGCACCAGCATTGCGCACCTTTGATGCGCTGCCTTCACTAATTTCCAGAAAAGGCAAAAAAAAGAAAAAAATGAGATTTTAAAATTTCCGTTTTGAAAGATAGTGAAAAAAACGGAACGCGGGTGCCATCTTGAGCCCGCCCTGGTGTGCAGCCCAGGCAAGTTGTGCGCACCAAGGCACCCACCCTGGCCAAGGTGGGTCACGGGGTGGGTCCTAGGGTGGGTAACGGGGTGGGTACTAAGGTGCGTGCCAAGGTGGGTCATAGGGTGGGTGCCAAGGTGGGCACCAGGGTGGGTGTGCACCAACCCTAGCCAGGGTAGGTCACGGGGTGGTTGTCGGGGTGGGCGTCAAGGAGCCAAGGTGGGTGGCAAGTAGCCAAGTTGCGTGCCAAGGTGGGTGTCGGGGTGGGTGCCAAGGATCCAAGGTGGGTGCCAAGGAACCAAGGTGGGTGTCTGGGTGGGTGCCGAGGTGGGAGCCAGGGTGGGTCCCAAGGTGAGTGCAAAGGTGGGTGCCAGGGTCAAGGTGAGTGCCAATGTGGGTTCCAAGGTGCCAGGGTCAGGGTGAGTGCCAATGTGGGTTCAAAGGTGCTAAGTTGGGTGCGAGGTTGGGTGCGAGGGTGGGTGGGTGCCAAGGTGTGCTAGGTGGAAGCCCGGGTGGGTCGGCATCCCATGGGTGTCGAGTTGGGTGCCTGATGGGTGCTTCTTGTCAAGTTTTAGTCGTCGGGACTCATTTCGAGCCTTAGAGGTCGTTTCTTGTCCGGTTGCCCTGTCTTCGACCTGGGAACCCAATTTTGGTCCTCGGGTCCCATTTTTTTTTGTCTCGCATCCCACTTTTGGCCTGTGGCCTTTTCGGGGTCGATTCTCGTTTTGGGCATCAGAGCATGTTTCTTCTCCTAAAACCCAATATTTGTTTATTAAGTCTCGGAACACATTTTTGTTCTCGTGGACCCATCATGGGTCTTGGAACGCATTTGTGGTCCTTGGGTCCCATTTTGCATCCCGAAACTTGTGTTTTGGTGCTTGATCCCTATTTTGGGTGCCCACCTTGCACCAAGTGCGCACCCGGGGCAAACCGAGCGCCTTGGTGCACCGGGGCAAGATCGAGCGTGCACCCGAGGCGCCCCGAACATGCACCAAGGTGCACTCGGCCCACATGTGAGCGCAGGTCGTTGCGCCCGAGGTGGTGTGTGGGCACCGCGTTGCAGACGGGACACTGCACGCACACGACGCCCCCTCCAGGTGCACGCACGTAGGCCGGGTCGGGTGCACACCCGACGCCCTAGCAAGGTGCGCGCACCCGGGCAGGGCTCACACTTGGCGAACGGGGCGCACTTCGCGAGGGAGGGTGTGCACCTCGACGGGGGTGGGTGGCCGGGGTGGATTCGCACGTGGGTCGCGGTTTGCTAAGTACACACTGCGACAAGCTCATAACGGGTGCGATCATACCAGCGTTAGTGCACCGGATCCCATCAGAACTCCGCAGTTAAGCGCGCTTGGGCCGGAGTAGTACTGGGATGGGTGACCTCCCGGGAAGTCCCGGTGTTGCACCCTTTTTTAGTTTTTCGCCGGGCGTCGCAATGCTATTTGAATAAACCTTTTGCCCGTTTGCGTTCTCGTCGGGGCCGGGCCGGGCCGGGGTGCGCTGCCCGCACTACCGCGCGCGCGGGGGCGACACCGAGCGCGCACCCGAGGCGCCCCGAGCACACAGGCCACGGTGCAACCCGGGCGTTGTGCGCGCACCCCGGTGCGCCCGAGGTGCTGCGCGCGCACCCAGGTGAAATCGGTGTGCACCTCGGCCAGTGCGCGCTCGGTCGAGTCGCGCACGTTGGCCAAGGTGCACGGTGATGTTTCTTACTCTAAGGTTCCGCACCAGACGCCCGGGACAGGTGAGCGAAGCTGGGCGGGGCCGGGTGCGCGGCCGGGGCAGGTGCACGCAGCTGGAGAGAGCTTTGGAGCACACTTCGGAGCGCACCAATGATGCGCTCCATTCAAAAGTTTCCTGAAAAGGCAAAAAAAGTTGAGATTATAGAATTTCCCACTTGAGAGATTGTAAAAAAAAAAAATTTAAAATGAAGGAAACGCGGGTGCCAAGGTGTGCGCAGCCCAGCCAAGGTGTGCGCACCAAGGCGCCCACCCTGGCGAAGGTGCACGCAAGGTGCGCACCCGAGGCAAACCGGACAATTAACCCAACTTTCGACTTCGCGCGCACCTTGGAGCGCACTTCGGAGCGCTCCTTGGTGCGCACCAATCTTGGGCACCTCGGAGTGCACCATGGCGCCCACCAAGGTGCGCACCCGGGGCAAACCGAGCTCCGACTTCGTGCGCACCTTGGAGCGCACGAAAGGTGCGCACCATGGCGCCCACCAAGGTGCGCAGCCCAGCCAAGGCGTGCGCATCAAGGTGCGCACCCTGGCGAAGGTGCGCACCCGGGGCAAACCGAGCTCCGACTTCGTGCGCACCTTGGAGCGCACAAAAGGTGCGCAACCCAGCCAAGGTGTGCGCACCCCGGTCAAACCGAGCTCCGAATCGTGCGCACCAGAGGTGCACGCCATCGTGCGCACCTTGGAGCACACTTCGGAGCCCTCCTTGGTGCGCGCCGATGTTGCGCACCTCGGAGCGCACCCGGGGAAAACAATGCAATTAACCCGACTTTCGACTTCGTGGGCACCTCGGAGCGCTCTCGGGTTCGCACCTCGGAGCACACCGAGGTGCGCACCTTTGATGCGCTGCCTTCACCAATTTCCAGAAAAGGCAAGAAAACATTGAGAAGGTGTGCGCACCGAGGTGCCCACCCTGGCGAAGGTGCACGCGAGGTGCGCACCCGGGGCAAACCGGGCTCCGACTTCGTGCACGCCGCACCTTGGAGCACACTTCGGAGCGCTCCTTGGTGCGCACCAGGGCGCGCAACCCCGCCGAAGGTGCACGCGAGGTGCGCACCCGGGGCAAACCGGGCTCCGACTTCGTGCACGCCATGGTGCGCACCGCGGCGAAGGTGCGCACCCGGGGCAAACCGGGCTCCGACTTCGTGCACGCCGCACCTTGGAGCACACTTCGGAGCGCTCCTTGGTGCGCACCAGGGCGCGCAACCCAGCCGAGGTGCCCACCCCGGCGAAGGTGCACGCGAGGTGCGTACCCGGGGCAAACCGGGCTCCGACTTCGTGCACGCCGCACCTTGGAGCACACTTCGGAGCGCTCCTTGGTGCGCACCATGGTGCCCACCAGGCCGCGCAACCCAGCCAAGGTGTGCGCACCAAGGTGCACGCGAGGTGCGCACCCGGGGCAAACCGGGGTCCGACTTCGTGCACGCCGCACCTTGGAGCACACATCGGGGCGCTCCCGGGTTCGCACCGGCGTTGCGCACCGTGGTGGGCACCTCGGAGCACACCAAGGTGGGCAGCGAGGTGCGCACCTTTGATGCGATGCCTTCACTAATTTCCATAAAAGGCAAAAAAAAAACGAGATTTTAAAATTTCCGTTTTGAAAGATAGTGAGAAAAAGGGAATGCTGGTGCCATCTTGAGCCCGCCCTGGTGCGCAGCCCAGCCAAGGTGTGCGCACCAAGGTGCCCACCCTGGCGAAGGTGCGCGCCCGGGCAATTAACCCAACTTCCAACTTCGCGCGCGCCAGGGTGGGAGCGCACCCAACAACCGGGCCTGGGAAGAGCCAATGCGAGAAACCCCACCAAACGCTCTGACAAAAAAAGAGGGGGCGCTCCAGTAACCCCGCTTCGGAGCGCACCCTGGGCAAACCCAGCCAAGGTGCCCACCCCGGCCAAGGTGCAGGCGAGGTGCGCACCCGGGGCAAACCGGGCTCCGACAACGTGCACGCCGCACCTTGGAGCACACTTCGTAGCGCTCCCGGGTGCGCACCTCAGAGCACACCAAGGTGGGCAGCGAGGTGCGCACCTTTGATGCGCTGCCTTCACTAATTTCCAGAAAAGGCAAAAAAAAAAGGAGATTTTAAAATTTCCGTTTTGAAAGATAGTGAAAAAAACGGAACGCGCGTGCCATCTTGAGCCCGCCCTGGTGCGCAGCCCAGGTAAGGTGCCCACCCTGGCAAAGGTGCGCACCCGGGCAATTAACCCTACTTCCGACTTCGTGCGCGCCAGGGTGGCAACCGGGCCTCGGAAGAGCCAATGCGAGAAACCCCACCAAACGCTCCGACAAAAAAAGAGGCGGCGCTCCAATAACCCCGCTTCGGAGCGCAGCCGGGGCAAACCCAGCCAAGGTGCCCACCCCGACGAAGGTGCACGCGAGGTGCGCACCCGGGGCAAACCGGGCTCCGACAACGTGCACGCAGCACCTTGGAGCACACTTCGAAGCACTCCCGGGTGCCCACCGGCGTTGCGCACCGTGGTGGGCAGCGAGGTGCGCACCTTTGATGCGCTGCCTTCACTAATTTCCAGAAAAAGGCAAAAAAAAATGAGATTTTAAAATTTCCGTTTTGAAAGATAGTGAAAAAAAAGGAACGCGGGTGCCATCTTGAGCCCGCCCTGGTGCGCAGCCCAGGCAAGGCATGCGCACCAAGGTGCCCACCCGAGGTGCACACCCGGGGCAAACCGGGCTCCGACTTCGTGCAGGCCGCACCTTGGAGCACACTTCGGAGCGCTCCTTGGTGCGCACCATGGTGCCCACCAGGGCGCGCAACCCAGCCAAGGTCTGCACACCAAGGTGCCCACCCCGGCGAAGGTGCACGCGAGGTGCGCACCCGGGGCAAACCGGGCTCCGACTTCGTGCACGCCATGGTGCCCACCGCGGCGAAGGTGCACGCGAGGTGCGCACCCGGGGCAAACCGGGCTCCGACTTCGTGCACGCCGCACCTTGGAGCACACTTCGGAGCGCTCCTTGGTGCGCACCATGGTGCCCACCAGGGCGCGCAACCCAGCCAAGGTGTGCGCACCAAGGTGCACGCGAGGTGCGCACCCGGGGCAAACCGGGGTCCGACTTCGTGCACGCCGCACCTTGGAGCACACATCGGAGCGCTCCCAGGTTCGCACCAGCGTTGCGCACCTTTGATGCGCTGCCTTCACTAATTTCCAGAAAAGGCAAAAAAAAACGAGATTTTAAAATTTCCGTTCTGAAAGATAGTGAAAAAAACGGAACGCGGGTGCCATCTTGAGCCCTTCCTGGTGCGCAGCCCAGGCAAGTTGTGCGCACCAAGGTGCCCACCCTGGCGGAGGTGCGCGCCCGGGGCAATCCGGGCTCCGACTTCGTGCACTGCATGGTGCCCACCAAGGCGCGCAACCCAGCCAAGGTGCCCACCGCAGCGAAGGTGCACGCGAGGTGCGCACCCGAGGTGCACACCCGGGGCAAACCGGGCTCCGACTTCGTGCACGCCGCACCTTGGAGCACACTTCAGAGCGCTCCTTGGTGCGCACCAGGGCGCGCAACCCAACCAAGGTCTGCACACCAAGGTGCTCACCCCGGCGAAGGTGCACGCGAGGTGCGCACCCGGGGCAAACCGGGCTCGGACTTCGTGCACGCCGCACCTTGGAGCACACATCGGAGCGCTCCCGGGTTCGCACCAGCATTGCGCACCTTTGATGCGCTCCAATAACCCCACTTCGGAGCGCACCAGAAACCCCACTGGACGCTTGGGCAAAAATGTAATGCGCACCCGAAGCCCCTACCCAGAAATCCCCAGTTCGGACATGGGGAGCTGCAACGGTAAAAAGCCTCACTAAACTCTCGGACGGAAAGGTGGCTCGAGGGTAATGCCC
>NW_026728978.1:177500-192500 GCF_030272615.1 Cryptomeria japonica | reverse complement strand
GATGCGATTGGGACGACTACCAGTGCCAACCCCTTATCCCGCGATGCGTCCGATACACAGATAGTTCCAAGGCGGCCGAGGAGCCTCACCGCATATCAATCGGGGTGCGAGGCGAGGGATGGGGCGGGAAGGCCCCAACGGCTAGACGGAAGAGGCTTCAGGGCCACCTCGGAATGGTCCAAGCATCGGACGCGCTTGGGGCGACTGCCAGTGCCAACCCCTTATCCCGCGATGCGTCCGATACACAGATGGTTCCAAGGCGGCCGAGGAGCCTCACCGCATAGCAATCGGGGGTGCGAGGCGAGGGATGGGGCGGGAAGGCCCCAACGGCTAGACGGAAGAGGCTTCAGGGCCGCCTAGGAATGGTCCAAGCATCGGACACGCTTGGGGCGACTACCAGTGACAGCCCCCTATCCCGCGATGCGTCCGATACGAAGATGGTTCCAAGGCGGCCGAGGAGCCTCACCGCATAGCAATCGGGGTGCGAGGTGGGGGATGCGGCGAGATGGCCCCAACGGCTAGACGGAAGAGGCCACAGGGCCGCGTCGGAATAGTCCAAGCATCGGACGCGCTTGGGGCGACTACCAGTGACAACCCCTTATCCCGCGATGCGTCCGATACGAAGATAGTTCCAAGGCGGCCGAGGAGCCTCACCGCATAGCAATCGGGGTGCGAGGTGGGGGATGCGGCGAGATGGCCCCAACGGCTAGACGGAAGAGGCTGCAGGGCCGCCTCGGAATAGTCCAAGCATCGGACGCGCTTGGGGCCACTACCAGTGACAACCCCTTATCCCGCAATGCGTCCGATACGAAGATAGTTCCAAGGCGGCCGAAGAGCCTCACCGCATAGCAATCGGGGTGCGAGGTGGGGGATGCGGCGAGATGGCCCCAACGGCTAGACGGAAGAGGCCACAGGGCCGCCTCGGAATAGTCCAAGCATCGGACGCGCTTGGGGCGACTACCAGTGACAACCCCTTATCCCGCGATGCGTCCGATACGAAGATAGTTCCCAGGCGGCCGAGGAGCCTCACCGCATAGCAATCGGGGTGCGAGGCGAGGGATGCGGCGAGATGGCCCCAAAGGCTAGACGGAAGAGGCTGCAGGGCTGCCTCGGAATAGTCCAAGCATCGGACGCGCTTGGGGCGACTACCACTGCCAACCCCTTATCCCGCGATGCGTTCGATACACAGATAGTTCCGAGGCGGCCGAGGAGGTGGGGGATGCAGCGAGATGGCCCCAACGGCTAGACGGAAGAGGCTGCAGGGCCGCCTCGGAATAGTCCAAGCATCGGACGCGCTTGGGGCGACTACCAGTGACAACCCCTTATCCCGCGATGCGTCCGATACACAGATAGTTCCGAGGCGGCCAAGGAGCCTCACCGCATAGCAATCGTGGTGCGAGGTGGGGGATGCGGCGAGATGGCCCCAACGGCTAGACGGAAGAGGCTGCAGGGCCGCCTCGGAATGGTCCAAGCATCGGATGCGCTTGGGGCGACTACCACTGCCAACCCCTTATCCCGCGATGCGTCCGATACACAGATAGTTCCAAGGCGGCCGAGGAGCCTCACAGCATAGCAATCAGGGTGCGAGGCGAGGGATGCGGCGAGAAAGCCCCAACGGCTAGAGGGAAGAGGCTTCAGGTCCGCCTCGGAATGGTCCAAGCATCGGACGCGCTTGGGGCGACTACCAGTGACAACCCCTTATCCCGCGACGCGTCCGATACACAGATAGTTCCAAGGCGGCCGAGGAGCCTCACCGCATAGCAATCGGGGTGCGAGGCGAGGGATGCGGCGAGAAGGACCCAACGGCTACACGGAAGAGGCTTCGGGGCCGCCTCGGAATGGTCCAAGCATCGGACGCGCTTGGGGCGACTACCAGTGACAACCCCTTATCCCGCGACGCGTCCGATACACAGATAGTTCCAAGGCGGCCGAGGAGCCTCACCGCATAGCAATCGGGGTGCGAGGCGAGGGATGCGGCGAGAAGGACCCAACGGCTACACGGAAGAGGCTTCGGGGCCGCCTCGGAATGGTCCAAGCATCGGACGCGCTTGGGGCGACTACCAGTGACAACCCCTTATCCCGCGACGCGTCCGATACACAGATAGTTCCAAGGCGGCCGAGGAGCCTCACCGCATAGCAATCGGGGTGCGAGGCGAGGGATGCGGCGAGAAGGACCCAACGGCTAGACGGAAGAGGCTTCGGGTCCGCCTCGGAATGGTCCAAGCATCGGACGCGCTTGGGGCGACTACCAGTGACAACCCCTTATCCCGCGACGCGTCCGATACACAGATAGTTCCAAGGCGGCCGAGGAGCCTCACCGCATAGCAATCGGGGTGCGAGGCGAGGGATGCGGCGAGAAGGACCCAACGGCTAGACGGAAGAGGCTTCGGGTCCGCCTCGGAATGGTCCAAGCATCGGACGCGCTTGGGGCGACTACCAGTGACAACCCCTTATCCCGCGACGCGTCCGATACACAGATAGTTCCAAGGCGGCCGAGGAGCCTCACCGCATAGCAATCGGGGTGCGAGGCGAGGGATGCGGCGAGAAGGACCCAACGGCTAGACGGAAGAGGCTTCGGGTCCGCCTCGGAATGGTCCAAGCATCGGACGCGCTTGGGGCGACTACCAGTGACAACCCCTTATCCCGCGACGCGTCCGATACACAGATAGTTCCGAGGCGGCCGAGGAGCCTCACCGCATAGCAATCGGGGTGCGAGGCGAAGGATGCGGCGAGAAGGACCCAACGGCTAGACGGAAGAGGCTTCGGGTCCGCCTCGGAATGGTCTAAGCATCGGACGCGCTTGGGGCGACTACCAGTGACAACCCCTTATCCCGCGACGCGTCCGATACACAGATAGTTCCAAGGCGGCCGAGGAGCCTCACCGCATAGCAATCGGGGTGCGAGGCGAGGGATGCGGCGAGAAGGACCCAACGGCTAGACGGAAGAGGCTTCAGGGCCGCCTCGGAATGGTCCAAGCATCGAACGCGCTTGGGGCGACTACCAGTGACAACCCCTTATCCCGCGACGCGTCCGATACACAGATAGTTCCGAGGCGGCCGAGGAGCCTCACCGCATAGCAATCGGGGTGCGAGGCGAGGGATGCGGCGAGAAGGACCCAACGGCTAGACGGAAGAGGCTTCAGGGCCGCCTCGGAATGGTCCAAGCATCGGACGCGCTTGGGGCGACTACCAGTGACAACCCCTTATCCCGCGACGCGTCCGATACACAGATAGTTCCGAGGCGGCCGAGGAGCCTCACCGCATAGCAATCGGGGTGCGAGGCGAGGGATGCGGCGAGAAGGACCCAACGGCTAGACGGAAGAGGCTTCAGGGCCGCCTCGGAATGGTCCAAGCATCGGACGCGCTTGGGGCGACTACCAATGACAACCCCTTATCCCGCGACGCGTCCGATACACAGATAGTTCCGAGGCGGCCGAGGAGCCTCACCGCATAGCAATCGGGGTGCGAGGCGAGGGATGCGGCGAGAAGGACCCAACGGCTAGACGGAAGAGGCTTCAGGGCCGCCTCGGAATGGTCCAAGCATCGGACGCGCTTGGGGCGACTACCAGTGACAACCCCTTATCCCGCGACGCATCCGATACACAGATAGTTCCGAGGCGGCCGAGGAGCCTCACCGCATAGCAATCGGGGTGCGAGGCGAGGGATGCGGCGAGAAGGACCCAACGGCTAGACGGAAGAGGCTTCAGGGCCGCCTCGGAATGGTCCAAGCATCGGACGCGCTTGGGGCGACTACCGTTGCCAACCCCTTATCCCGCGATGCGTCTGATACACAGATAGTTCCGAGGCGGCCGAGGAGCCTCACCGCATAGCAATCGGGTTGCGAGGCAGATTATTGGGAAGGGAACCCCCTGGGATGCGGCTCAAGCAGTGCCCAAAGGGACTGGAATGCGGAATCACATCGAGAGACCCAAATGCTATACGAGGGCTCAAATCGAATTATCGATTTGGCCACGACATGGACGCATCGGAACGACTACCTTTGCCGAACCACTCGCAATTGCATCCATACCGAAACCAATAGACATTTCCGTTAGAGCCCTCGCATAGCATTCGGGAATCTCGCATGCCCCTCTAAATCGACCAATGCTGGCGCTCAATGAAAATCCGAGCGCTACCACCGTTCGAGCGCCAGCATTGGTCGAGTTAGAGGGGCACGGGGGAGAATGCTCCAGTCAACACCTCCCCTATATAAGTTATTTGTCCGATTCTCGCACAACCGTAGTCTGCCTCGTCGAATCAAACAACGGTCCCAGATTCCGACTTCCGTTCCGTAGAGACCCAAAAGCTAGATGGAGGCTCGCAAGAAAGAGAGTCGGCGCATAGCAATCGGGTTTCTCGAACGTTTAGGGACCGAGCTCACTTGCGGATAGGGCAAAATCCGCCAAGCAACCCAAAAGCTAGACGGGGGCTCGAATCGAATCGCCTAGGCGGCCACAACAACGACGTGTTGGATCGACTACCAGTGCCAAACCATTCAGCAAGACTAGTCTGTGTCGAGGCCGGATAGAGATTCTCAGAGAGCGCCCGCATAGCATTTAGGAGACCTGCCGCGTCCCTCACACTCGACAAATGGTGGTGCACGTTTATAAATCCGAGCGATCCCAACCCTTTCAAGCACCAACATCGGTCGAGATAGAGGGGCACGGAGGGGGCTGCGTGAGACAACACAGTCCCCTATATAAGTTATTTGTCCGATTCTCACACATCCGAAGAATGGTCATCAAATCGGACAACAGCCCAAACTTCCGACTTCCGTCCCAGAAAGCCCAAGAGCTATCTAAAACGTTCATGGCCGGAACTCGATCGCGGCTATACCAGTCCGCCAAGCAACCCAAAAGCTAGACTGGAGCTCTAGTCGAATCACCTCTGTGGCCATTGCAAGGACGTGTTGGAGCGACTACCATTGCCGAACCATTCCGCAGGTCGAGTCCATACCAAGGCCGCATAGAGATTCACGATGAGCTCCTGCATAGCAATCAGGAGACTTGCCGTGTCCATCACAATCGATAAATCCTGGTGCAAGATTTTTGCATCCGAGCGCTCCAACCAGTCGAGCACCAGCATCAATCGACATAAACGGGCACGGGGGGAGGATGCTCGAGAACACTACCTCCCCTATATAAGTTATTTGTCCGATTCTCAAGCAGCCGAAGTCTGGTCATCGAATCGGGTCAAAGACCACAACTTCCGACTTTACCCACAATGCAAGTCATCGAATCGAACATCGGCCCCCGAGTCGGACTCCATGCGTATGTCAGGTCATCGGACCCAAATTCCGCCTTCCTGCGCATGGCGGGCCATCAATATCAACTCGGTCATCGGACCCAAACTCCGCCTTTTTGCGTATGGCACGCCTTCAAATCGGTCATCGGACCCAAATTCCGCCTTCCTGTGCATGGCGGGCCATCAACATCAACTCGGTCATCGGACCCAAATTCCGCCTTTCTGCGCATGGCACGCCATCAACTCGGTCATCGGACCCAAATTCCGCCTTCCTGCGCATGGCAGGTCATCGGACACAAATTCAGACCTCGCCAATATGCCTACGTATCGAATCGGTCATCGGACCCAACTTCCGACTTCATCCATACTGTAGGGTCTTTGAGGTTGGCGCGGTGCGCTCAACCCAGGGAGTCGACCCATCGAAGCATACACCTCCCCTATATAAGCTATTTGTCCGATTCCCACACCTGTGTAGTTTGCACCTCTGACCAGGACATCGACCCCAACTTCCGAACTCGACTGCAACGACGGCACCAGCGCCTTGGTGCGCACCTTGCGACGCACAGTCCCAACATTCGCCTTCCTGCACATGGCAGGTCATCGGACCCAAATTCCGACCTCGCGAGTATGCCTACATATCGAATCGGTCATCGGACCCAACTTCCGACTTCATCCATACCGTAGGGTCTTTGAGGTTGGCGCGGTGCGCTCAACCCGGGGAGTCGACCCAACGAAGCATACACCTCCCCTATATAAGCTATTTGTCCGATTCCCACACCTGTGTAGTTTGCACCTCCGATCAAGACATCGACCCCAACTTCCGAACTCGCCTCCAACGACCGAACCAGCGCCTTGGTGCGCACCTTGCAACGCACAGTGCCAACATTCGCCTTCCTGCACGTGGCAGGTCATCGGACCCAAATTCCGACCTCGCGAGTATGCCTACATATCGAATCGGTCATCGGACCCAACTTCCGACTTCATCCATACCGTAGGGTCTTTGAGGTTGGCGCGGTGCGCTCAACCCGGGGAGTCGACCCAACGAAGCATACACCTCCCCTATATAAGCTATTTGTCCGATTCCCACACCTGTGTAGCTTGCACCTCCGATCAGGACATCGACCCCAACTTCCGAACTCGACTAAAAAGACCGCACCAGCGCCTTGGTGTGCACCTTGCAACGCACAGTGTCAACATTCGCCTTCCTGCACATGGCAGGTCATCGGACCCAAATTCCGACCTCATGAGCATACCTACTAATCGAATTGGTCATCGGACCCAACTTCCGACTTCATCCATACCGTAGGGTCTTTGAGGTTGGCGCGGTGCGCTCAACCTGGGGAGTCGACCCATCGAAGCATACACCTCCCCTATATAAGCTATTTGTCCGATTCCGACACCTGTGTAGTTTGCACCTCCGCTCAGGACATCGACCCCAACTTCCGAACTCGCCTGCAACGACCGAACCAGCGCCTTGGTGCGCACCAAAAGTGCGCACTTTTGGAGGGCACTTTTGTGCGCTCCAAAGGTGCGCACTTTTGGAGGGCACTTTTCTGCGCTCCAAAGGTGCGCACTTTTGGAGGGCACTTTTTGGAGGGCACTTTTCTGCGCTCCAAAGGTGCGCACTTTTGGAGGGCACTTTTTGGAGGGCACTTTTCTGCGCTCCAAAGGTGCGCACTTTTGGAGGGCACTTTTTGGAGGGCACTTTTCTGCGCTCCAAAGGTGCGCACTTTTGGAGGGCACTTTTTGGAGGGCACTTTTCTGCGCTCCAAAGGTGCGCACTTTTGGAGGGCACTTTTTGGAGGGCACTTTTCTGCGCTCCAAAGGTGCGCACTTTTGGAGGGCACTTTTCTGCGCTCCAAAGGTGCGCACTTTTGGAGGGCACTTTTTGGAGGGCACTTTTCTGCGCTCCAAAGGTGCGCACTTTTGGAGGGCACTTTTTGGAGGGCACTTTTCTGCGCTCCAAAGGTGCGCACTTTTGGAGGGCACTTTTTGGAGGGCACTTTTCTGCGCTCCAAAGGTGCGCACTTTTGGAGGGCACTTTTGTGCACTCCAAAGGTGCGCACTTTTGGAGGGCACTTTTCCTGTGCTCCAAAGGTGCACACCTAGGTGAGCACCTTCGACCACACCTTGTAGCACACCAAACTCTGACTTTCGACTTCATCCGCAATGCAGGGTCTTTGAGGTTGGCGCAATGCGCACAACCAGGGGAGTCGACCCATCAAACCCAACACCTCCCCTATATAAGCTATTTGTCTGATTCTCATACATGCGTAGCCTGCAGGAGCAATTAGGACATCGACCCCAACTTTCGGCTTCTAAACGAAAACAAGGTCTTTGAGGTTGGTGTAATGCGAACAACTAGGGGAGTCAACCCATCAAACCCAACACCTCCCCTATATAAGCTATTTGTCTGATTCTCATACATGTGTAGTCTACAGGAGCAATTAGGACATCGACCCCAACTTTTGACTTCTTAACGAAAACAAGGTCTTTGAGGTTGACGTAATGCGCACAACCAGGGGAGTCGACCCATCAAACCCAACACCTCCTCTATATAAGCTATTTGTCCGATTCTCATACATGTGTAGCCTGCAGGAGCCATTAGGACATTGACCCCAACTTTTGACTTCTTAACGAAAACAAGGTCTTTGAGGTTGGCGTAATGCGCACAACCAAGGGAGTTGACCCATCAAACCCAACACCTCCCCTATATAAGCTATTTGTCTGATTCTCATACATGTGTAGCCTGCAACAACGATTAGGACATCCACCCCAACTTCTGAATTCGTCTGCGTTGACCGCACCAAAGGTGCACGCCTTGGTGCTCACCAAAATCCGACTTCCGACTTCTTCTGCTATGCGGGGTCTTTGAGGTTGGCGCAGTGCGCACAACCAGGGGAGTCAACCCACCGAATGCAACACCTCCCCTATATAAGCTATTTGTCTGATTCTCATACATGCGTAGACTGCAGCAATGATTAGGACATCCACCCCAACTTTTGACTTCTTAAACAAGACAGGGTCTTTGAAGTTGGTGCAGTGCACACAACCAGGGGAGTCGACCCATCAAACGCAACACCTCCCCTATATAAAGCTATTTGTCCGATTCTCATACGTGTAGTCTGCAGCAGCGATTAGGACATCGACCCCAACTTCCGAATTCGTTTGCATTGACCGCACCAAAGGTGCACGCCTTGGTGTGCACCCTGGAGTGCACTTTGGTGCTCACCTCGGTGCACACTTTGGTGTGCACCTCGGTGTGCACCAAAGGTGCGCACCTTGGAGCGCACCAAAGGTGTACACTTTGGAGCGCACCACATAGGGTCTTTGAGAGGTTGGCGCAGTGCGCACACCAAGGTGGGTGTTGAGGTGCGTGTCGAGGTGGGTGGGTGCTAGGGTGCGCTCCATGGTGGGTGCCAGGGTGGGTGCGTGCTAGGGTGGATTCCAAAGAGGGTCATAGGGTGGGTGCCAAGGTGGGTTGGTGATATAGTGGGTTCAAAGGTGGGTACTAGGGTGGGTTCCAAGGTGGGTCACAAGTTGGGTGCCAGGATGCGTGGGTGTTAGGTTGGGTGCCAAGGTGGGCTCCTGCGTGGGTGGGTGCTAGGGTGGGTTTCAAGGTGGACGCGAGGGCGGGTGCCAAGGTGGGTAACAAGTTGGGTGTTAGGATGGGTGAGTGCTAGAGTGGGTGCCAAGGTGGGTGGGTGCTAAGGTGGATGCCAAGGTGGTTCACAGGGTGGGTGGGTTCTAGGGTGAGTTCCAAGGTGGGTCACAGGTTCAGTGCTAGGGTGGGTGTCAAGGCGGGTGTCGAGGTGCCTGGGTGCTAGGGTGTGGATGCCAATGTGGGTCATAGGGTGGGTACTAGGGTGGGCTGCAATGTGGGTGCCAAGGTGGGTAACATGCTCGGTGGGTTCTAAATTGGGTGCCAGGGTGGGTGTGCACCCACCTTGCCCGAGGTGGGTGCCAAGGTGCCAGTGTGGGTGGGTGCTAAGGTGGATGCCAAGGTGGGTGAGAAGGTGGGTGATAGGTTGAGTGGTAGGATGGGTGGGTGCCAAGATGGGTCACAGGGTGGGTGCAAGGGTGGGTAGGTGCTAGGGTTGGTGTCAGGGTGGGTGGGTGCTAGGTTGGGTTCCAAGGTGGGTGCGAGGGTGAGTGTCAAGGTGGGTCACAGGTTAGGTGCTAGGATGGGTGAGTGCTAGGGTGCAAAGGTGCCAGGGTGGGTGCTAGGATGGGTCGATGCTAGGGTGAGTGGCAAGGTGGGTCCACAAGTGTCAAGGTGGGTGCCGAGGTGGGTGCCAAGTCGGCGACTGCTATGGTGGATGCCAAGGTGGGTCACGGGGTGGGTGCCAAGTTGCTAGGTTGGGTTCCAAGGTGGGTGCCAACGTGGGTGCTAGGGTGCGTGGGTTAAAGGGTGTGTCACAACGTGGGTGCCAGGATGGGTGCGCACCCACACTGGCCAAGACGGGTGCGGGTGCAAGGTTGGGTTCCAAGCCCGGTCACAGGCTGGGTGCTAGGATGGGTGGGTGCCAAGGTGGGCACCAGGGTGGGTGCACCCACCCTGGCCAAGGTGGGTCACGGGGTGGGTCCTAGGGTGGGTAACGGGGTGGGTACTAAGGTGCGTGCCAAGGTGGGTCATAGGGTGGGTGCCAAGGTGGGCACCAGGGTGGGTGTGCACCAACCCTAGCCAGGGTAGGTCACGGGGTGGTTGTCGGGGTGGGCGTCAAGGAGCCAAGGTGGGTGGCAAGTAGCCAAGTTGCGTGCCAAGGTGGGTGTCGGGGTGGGTGCCAAGGATCCAAGGTGGGTGCCAAGGAACCAAGGTGGGTGTCTGGGTGGGTGCCGAGGTGGGAGCCAGGGTGGGTCCCAAGGTGAGTGCAAAGGTGGGTGCCAGGGTCAAGGTGAGTGCCAATGTGGGTTCCAAGGTGCCAGGGTCAGGGTGAGTGCCAATGTGGGTTCAAAGGTGCTAAGTTGGGTGCGAGGTTGGGTGCGAGGGTGGGTGGGTGCCAAGGTGTGCTAGGTGGAAGCCCGGGTGGGTCGGCATCCCATGGGTGTCGAGTTGGGTGCCTGATGGGTGCTTCTTGTCAAGTTTTAGTCGTCGGGACTCATTTCGAGCCTTAGAGGTCGTTTCTTGTCCGGTTGCCCTGTCTTCGACCTGGGAACCCAATTTTGGTCCTCGGGTCCCATTTTTTTTTGTCTCGCATCCCACTTTTGGCCTGTGGCCTTTTCGGGGTCGATTCTCGTTTTGGGCATCAGAGCATGTTTCTTCTCCTAAAACCCAATATTTGTTTATTAAGTCTCGGAACACATTTTTGTTCTCGTGGACCCATCATGGGTCTTGGAACGCATTTGTGGTCCTTGGGTCCCATTTTGCATCCCGAAACTTGTGTTTTGGTGCTTGATCCCTATTTTGGGTGCCCACCTTGCACCAAGTGCGCACCCGGGGCAAACCGAGCGCCTTGGTGCACCGGGGCAAGATCGAGCGTGCACCCGAGGCGCCCCGAACATGCACCAAGGTGCACTCGGCCCACATGTGAGCGCAGGTCGTTGCGCCCGAGGTGGTGTGTGGGCACCGCGTTGCAGACGGGACACTGCACGCACACGACGCCCCCTCCAGGTGCACGCACGTAGGCCGGGCCGGGTGCACACCCGACGCCCTAGCAAGGTGCGCGCACCCGGGCAGGGCTCACACTTGGCGAACGGGGCGCACTTCGCGAGGGAGGGTGTGCACCTCGACGGGGGTGGGTGGCCGGGGTGGATTCGCACGTGGGTCGCGGTTTGCTAAGTACACACTGCGACAAGCTCATAACGGGTGCGATCATACCAGCGTTAGTGCACCGGATCCCATCAGAACTCCGCAGTTAAGCGCGCTTGGGCCGGAGTAGTACTGGGATGGGTGACCTCCCGGGAAGTCCCGGTGTTGCACCCTTTTTTAGTTTTTCGCCGGGCGTCGCAATGCTATTTGAATAAACCTTTTGCCCGTTTGCGTTCTCGTCGGGGCCGGGCCGGGCCGGGGTGCGCTGCCCGCACTACCGCGCGCGCGGGGGCGACACCGAGCGCGCACCCGAGGCGCCCCGAGCACACAGGCCACGGTGCAACCCGGGCGTTGTGCGCGCACCCCGGTGCGCCCGAGGTGCTGCGCGCGCACCCAGGTGAAATCGGTGTGCACCTCGGCCAGTGCGCGCTCGGTCGAGTCGCGCACGTTGGCCAAGGTGCACGGTGATGTTTCTTACTCTAAGGTTCCGCACCAGACGCCCGGGACAGGTGAGCGAAGCTGGGCGGGGCCGGGTGCGCGGCCGGGGCAGGTGCACGCAGCTGGAGAGAGCTTTGGAGCACACTTCGGAGCGCACCAATGATGCGCTCCATTCAAAAGTTTCCTGAAAAGGCAAAAAAAGTTGAGATTATAGAATTTCCCACTTGAGAGATTGTAAAAAAAAAAAATTTAAAATGAAGGAAACGCGGGTGCCAAGGTGTGCGCAGCCCAGCCAAGGTGTGCGCACCAAGGCGCCCACCCTGGCGAAGGTGCACGCAAGGTGCGCACCCGAGGCAAACCGGACAATTAACCCAACTTTCGACTTCGCGCGCACCTTGGAGCGCACTTCGGAGCGCTCCTTGGTGCGCACCAATCTTGGGCACCTCGGAGTGCACCATGGCGCCCACCAAGGTGCGCACCCGGGGCAAACCGAGCTCCGACTTCGTGCGCACCTTGGAGCGCACGAAAGGTGCGCACCATGGCGCCCACCAAGGTGCGCAGCCCAGCCAAGGCGTGCGCATCAAGGTGCGCACCCTGGCGAAGGTGCGCACCCGGGGCAAACCGAGCTCCGACTTCGTGCGCACCTTGGAGCGCACAAAAGGTGCGCAACCCAGCCAAGGTGTGCGCACCCCGGTCAAACCGAGCTCCGAATCGTGCGCACCAGAGGTGCACGCCATCGTGCGCACCTTGGAGCACACTTCGGAGCCCTCCTTGGTGCGCGCCGATGTTGCGCACCTCGGAGCGCACCCGGGGAAAACAATGCAATTAACCCGACTTTCGACTTCGTGGGCACCTCGGAGCGCTCTCGGGTTCGCACCTCGGAGCACACCGAGGTGCGCACCTTTGATGCGCTGCCTTCACCAATTTCCAGAAAAGGCAAGAAAACATTGAGAAGGTGTGCGCACCGAGGTGCCCACCCTGGCGAAGGTGCACGCGAGGTGCGCACCCGGGGCAAACCGGGCTCCGACTTCGTGCACGCCGCACCTTGGAGCACACTTCGGAGCGCTCCTTGGTGCGCACCAGGGCGCGCAACCCAGCCGAGGTGCCCACCCCGGCGAAGGTGCACGCGAGGTGCGCACCCGGGGCAAACCGGGCTCCGACTTCGTGCACGCCATGGTGCCCACCGCGGCGAAGGTGCACGCGAGGTGCGCACCCGGGGCAAACCGGGCTCCGACTTCGTGCACGCCGCACCTTGGAGCACACTTCGGAGCGCTCCTTGGTGCGCACCATGGTGCCCACCAGGGCGCGCAACCCCGCCGAAGGTGCACGCGAGGTGCGCACCCGGGGCAAACCGGGCTCCGACTTCGTGCACGCCGCACCTTGGAGCACACTTCGGAGCGCTCCTTGGTGCGCACCATGGTGCCCACCAGGGCGCGCAACCCCGCCGAAGGTGCACGCGAGGTGCGCACCCGGGGCAAACCGGGCTCCGACTTCGTGCACGCCATGGTGCGCACCGCGGCGAAGGTGCGCACCCGGGGCAAACCGGGCTCCGACTTCGTGCACGCCGCACCTTGGAGCACACTTCGGAGCGCTCCTTGGTGCGCACCAGGGCGCGCAACCCAGCCGAGGTGCCCACCCCGGCGAAGGTGCACGCGAGGTGCGTACCCGGGGCAAACCGGGCTCCGACTTCGTGCACGCCGCACCTTGGAGCACACTTCGGAGCGCTCCTTGGTGCGCACCATGGTGCCCACCAGGCCGCGCAACCCAGCCAAGGTGTGCGCACCAAGGTGCACGCGAGGTGCGCACCCGGGGCAAACCGGGGTCCGACTTCGTGCACGCCGCACCTTGGAGCACACATCGGGGCGCTCCCGGGTTCGCACCGGCGTTGCGCACCGTGGTGGGCACCTCGGAGCACACCAAGGTGGGCAGCGAGGTGCGCACCTTTGATGCGATGCCTTCACTAATTTCCATAAAAGGCAAAAAAAAAACGAGATTTTAAAATTTCCGTTTTGAAAGATAGTGAGAAAAAGGGAATGCTGGTGCCATCTTGAGCCCGCCCTGGTGCGCAGCCCAGCCAAGGTGTGCGCACCAAGGTGCCCACCCTGGCGAAGGTGCGCGCCCGGGCAATTAACCCAACTTCCAACTTCGCGCGCGCCAGGGTGGGAGCGCACCCAACAACCGGGCCTGGGAAGAGCCAATGCGAGAAACCCCACCAAACGCTCTGACAAAAAAAGAGGGGGCGCTCCAGTAACCCCGCTTCGGAGCGCACCCTGGGCAAACCCAGCCAAGGTGCCCACCCCGGCCAAGGTGCAGGCGAGGTGCGCACCCGGGGCAAACCGGGCTCCGACAACGTGCACGCCGCACCTTGGAGCACACTTCGTAGCGCTCCCGGGTGCGCACCTCAGAGCACACCAAGGTGGGCAGCGAGGTGCGCACCTTTGATGCGCTGCCTTCACTAATTTCCAGAAAAGGCAAAAAAAAAAGGAGATTTTAAAATTTCCGTTTTGAAAGATAGTGAAAAAAACGGAACGCGCGTGCCATCTTGAGCCCGCCCTGGTGCGCAGCCCAGGTAAGGTGCCCACCCTGGCAAAGGTGCGCACCCGGGCAATTAACCCTACTTCCGACTTCGTGCGCGCCAGGGTGGCAACCGGGCCTCGGAAGAGCCAATGCGAGAAACCCCACCAAACGCTCCGACAAAAAAAGAGGCGGCGCTCCAATAACCCCGCTTCGGAGCGCAGCCGGGGCAAACCCAGCCAAGGTGCCCACCCCGACGAAGGTGCACGCGAGGTGCGCACCCGGGGCAAACCGGGCTCCGACAACGTGCACGCAGCACCTTGGAGCACACTTCGAAGCACTCCCGGGTGCCCACCGGCGTTGCGCACCGTGGTGGGCAGCGAGGTGCGCACCTTTGATGCGCTGCCTTCACTAATTTCCAGAAAAAGGCAAAAAAAAATGAGATTTTAAAATTTCCGTTTTGAAAGATAGTGAAAAAAAAGGAACGCGGGTGCCATCTTGAGCCCGCCCTGGTGCGCAGCCCAGGCAAGGCATGCGCACCAAGGTGCCCACCCGAGGTGCACACCCGGGGCAAACCGGGCTCCGACTTCGTGCAGGCCGCACCTTGGAGCACACTTCGGAGCGCTCCTTGGTGCGCACCATGGTGCCCACCAGGGCGCGCAACCCAGCCAAGGTCTGCACACCAAGGTGCCCACCCCGGCGAAGGTGCACGCGAGGTGCGCACCCGGGGCAAACCGGGCTCCGACTTCGTGCACGCCATGGTGCCCACCGCGGCGAAGGTGCACGCGAGGTGCGCACCCGGGGCAAACCGGGCTCCGACTTCGTGCACGCCGCACCTTGGAGCACACTTCGGAGCGCTCCTTGGTGCGCACCATGGTGCCCACCAGGGCGCGCAACCCAGCCAAGGTGTGCGCACCAAGGTGCACGCGAGGTGCGCACCCGGGGCAAACCGGGGTCCGACTTCGTGCACGCCGCACCTTGGAGCACACATCGGAGCGCTCCCAGGTTCGCACCAGCGTTGCGCACCTTTGATGCGCTGCCTTCACTAATTTCCAG
>NW_026728978.1:145000-167500 GCF_030272615.1 Cryptomeria japonica | reverse complement strand
ACACAGAAATTTCCAAGGCGGCCAAGGAGCCTCCCCGCATAGCAATCGGGGTGTGAGGTTACGGATGCAGCATTGATAGCAATCGAGGTGTGAGGCGAAGGATGCAGAAGTGAGAGCCGAGGGATGTAGCAGAGATAGCAATCGGGGTGTGTGATGCAGAAGAGATAGCAATCGAGGTGTGCGGTGGGAAGGGCCCAGCAGCCAGAATGCATGAAGCGACGGATGAAGCAGTGATGACAACCGGGCTGTGAGGAGAGGAGGGATGCAGCCAAGAAAGCAATCAGGGCTCGAGGCAAGGGATGCATCAAGGATAGCAATCATGTTGTGAGGCGAGATTCCAAAGGCTAAACGTGAGAGGCTGCAGGGTCGACTCAGAGAGGTCTATGCATGTGAGAGGCTGAAAGCAAGGTCGACTCGGAGCGGTCTATGCATCGGGCGCGCTTGGGGCGACTACCAGTGCCAACCCCTTATCCCGCGACGCGTCCGACAAAGAGAACGTTCCAAGGCGGCAGAGGAGGTTACCAGCCGAAGGATGCAGTAGCAATAACAGGTATAGTTCCGCGGCGGCCGAGAAGACTCACCGCATAGGAATCGGGATGCGAGGCGAGGGATGCGGCGGGAAGGCCCCGACGGCTAAACGGAAGAGGCTGCAGGGCCGCCTCGGAATGGTCCAAGCATCGGATGCGATTGGGACGACTACCAGTGCCAACCCCTTATCCCGCGATGCGTCCGATACACAGATAGTTCCAAGGCGGCCGAGGAGCCTCACCGCATATCAATCGGGGTGCGAGGCGAGGGATGGGGCGGGAAGGCCCCAACGGCTAGACGGAAGAGGCTTCAGGGCCACCTCGGAATGGTCCAAGCATCGGACGCGCTTGGGGCGACTGCCAGTGCCAACCCCTTATCCCGCGATGCGTCCGATACACAGATGGTTCCAAGGCGGCCGAGGAGCCTCACCGCATAGCAATCGGGGGTGCGAGGCGAGGGATGGGGCGGGAAGGCCCCAACGGCTAGACGGAAGAGGCTTCAGGGCCGCCTAGGAATGGTCCAAGCATCGGACACGCTTGGGGCGACTACCAGTGACAGCCCCCTATCCCGCGATGCGTCCGATACGAAGATGGTTCCAAGGCGGCCGAGGAGCCTCACCGCATAGCAATCGGGGTGCGAGGTGGGGGATGCGGCGAGATGGCCCCAACGGCTAGACGGAAGAGGCCACAGGGCCGCGTCGGAATAGTCCAAGCATCGGACGCGCTTGGGGCGACTACCAGTGACAACCCCTTATCCCGCGATGCGTCCGATACGAAGATAGTTCCAAGGCGGCCGAGGAGCCTCACCGCATAGCAATCGGGGTGCGAGGTGGGGGATGCGGCGAGATGGCCCCAACGGCTAGACGGAAGAGGCTGCAGGGCCGCCTCGGAATAGTCCAAGCATCGGACGCGCTTGGGGCCACTACCAGTGACAACCCCTTATCCCGCAATGCGTCCGATACGAAGATAGTTCCAAGGCGGCCGAAGAGCCTCACCGCATAGCAATCGGGGTGCGAGGTGGGGGATGCGGCGAGATGGCCCCAACGGCTAGATGGAAGAGGCCACAGGGCCGCCTCGGAATAGTCCAAGCATCGGACGCGCTTGGGGCGACTACCAGTGACAACCCCTTATCCCGCGATGCGTCCGATACGAAGATAGTTCCCAGGCGGCCGAGGAGCCTCACCGCATAGCAATCGGGGTGCGAGGCGAGGGATGCGGCGAGATGGCCCCAAAGGCTAGACGGAAGAGGCTGCAGGGCTGCCTCGGAATAGTCCAAGCATCGGACGCGCTTGGGGCGACTACCACTGCCAACCCCTTATCCCGCGATGCGTTCGATACACAGATAGTTCCGAGGCGGCCGAGGAGGTGGGGGATGCAGCGAGATGGCCCCAACGGCTAGACGGAAGAGGCTGCAGGGCCGCCTCGGAATAGTCCAAGCATCGGACGCGCTTGGGGCGACTACCAGTGACAACCCCTTATCCCGCGATGCGTCCGATACACAGATAGTTCCGAGGCGGCCAAGGAGCCTCACCGCATAGCAATCGTGGTGCGAGGTGGGGGATGCGGCGAGATGGCCCCAACGGCTAGACGGAAGAGGCTGCAGGGCCGCCTCGGAATGGTCCAAGCATCGGATGCGCTTGGGGCGACTACCACTGCCAACCCCTTATCCCGCGATGCGTCCGATACACAGATAGTTCCAAGGTGGCCGAGGAGCCTCACAGCATAGCAATCAGGGTGCGAGGCGAGGGATGCGGCGAGAAAGCCCCAACGGCTAGAGGGAAGAGGCTTCAGGTCCGCCTCGGAATGGTCCAAGCATCGGACGCGCTTGGGGCGACTACCAGTGACAACCCCTTATCCCGCGACGCGTCCGATACACAGATAGTTCCAAGGCGGCCGAGGAGCCTCACCGCATAGCAATCGGGGTGCGAGGCGAGGGATGCGGCGAGAAGGACCCAACGGCTACACGGAAGAGGCTTCGGGGCCGCCTCGGAATGGTCCAAGCATCGGACGCGCTTGGGGCGACTACCAGTGACAACCCCTTATCCCGCGACGCGTCCGATACACAGATAGTTCCAAGGCGGCCGAGGAGCCTCACCGCATAGCAATCGGGGTGCGAGGCGAGGGATGCGGCGAGAAGGACCCAACGGCTACACGGAAGAGGCTTCGGGGCCGCCTCGGAATGGTCCAAGCATCGGACGCGCTTGGGGCGACTACCAGTGACAACCCCTTATCCCGCGACGCGTCCGATACACAGATAGTTCCAAGGCGGCCGAGGAGCCTCACCGCATAGCAATCGGGGTGCGAGGCGAGGGATGCGGCGAGAAGGACCCAACGGCTAGACGGAAGAGGCTTCGGGTCCGCCTCGGAATGGTCCAAGCATCGGACGCGCTTGGGGCGACTACCAGTGACAACCCCTTATCCCGCGACGCGTCCGATACACAGATAGTTCCAAGGCGGCCGAGGAGCCTCACCGCATAGCAATCGGGGTGCGAGGCGAGGGATGCGGCGAGAAGGACCCAACGGCTAGACGGAAGAGGCTTCGGGTCCGCCTCGGAATGGTCCAAGCATCGGACGCGCTTGGGGCGACTACCAGTGACAACCCCTTATCCCGCGACGCGTCCGATACACAGATAGTTCCAAGGCGGCCGAGGAGCCTCACCGCATAGCAATCGGGGTGCGAGGCGAGGGATGCGGCGAGAAGGACCCAACGGCTAGACGGAAGAGGCTTCGGGTCCGCCTCGGAATGGTCCAAGCATCGGACGCGCTTGGGGCGACTACCAGTGACAACCCCTTATCCCGCGACGCGTCCGATACACAGATAGTTCCGAGGCGGCCGAGGAGCCTCACCGCATAGCAATCGGGGTGCGAGGCGAAGGATGCGGCGAGAAGGACCCAACGGCTAGACGGAAGAGGCTTCGGGTCCGCCTCGGAATGGTCTAAGCATCGGACGCGCTTGGGGCGACTACCAGTGACAACCCCTTATCCCGCGACGCGTCCGATACACAGATAGTTCCAAGGCGGCCGAGGAGCCTCACCGCATAGCAATCGGGGTGCGAGGCGAGGGATGCGGCGAGAAGGACCCAACGGCTAGACGGAAGAGGCTTCAGGGCCGCCTCGGAATGGTCCAAGCATCGAACGCGCTTGGGGCGACTACCAGTGACAACCCCTTATCCCGCGACGCGTCCGATACACAGATAGTTCCGAGGCGGCCGAGGAGCCTCACCGCATAGCAATCGGGGTGCGAGGCGAGGGATGCGGCGAGAAGGACCCAACGGCTAGACGGAAGAGGCTTCAGGGCCGCCTCGGAATGGTCCAAGCATCGGACGCGCTTGGGGCGACTACCAGTGACAACCCCTTATCCCGCGACGCGTCCGATACACAGATAGTTCCGAGGCGGCCGAGGAGCCTCACCGCATAGCAATCGGGGTGCGAGGCGAGGGATGCGGCGAGAAGGACCCAACGGCTAGACGGAAGAGGCTTCAGGGCCGCCTCGGAATGGTCCAAGCATCGGACGCGCTTGGGGCGACTACCAATGACAACCCCTTATCCCGCGACGCGTCCGATACACAGATAGTTCCGAGGCGGCCGAGGAGCCTCACCGCATAGCAATCGGGGTGCGAGGCGAGGGATGCGGCGAGAAGGACCCAACGGCTAGACGGAAGAGGCTTCAGGGCCGCCTCGGAATGGTCCAAGCATCGGACGCGCTTGGGGCGACTACCAGTGACAACCCCTTATCCCGCGACGCGTCCGATACACAGATAGTTCCGAGGCGGCCGAGGAGCCTCACCGCATAGCAATCGGGGTGCGAGGCGAGGGATGCGGCGAGAAGGACCCAACGGCTAGACGGAAGAGGCTTCAGGGCCGCCTCGGAATGGTCCAAGCATCGGACGCGCTTGGGGCGACTACCGTTGCCAACCCCTTATCCCGCGATGCGTCTGATACACAGATAGTTCCGAGGCGGCCGAGGAGCCTCACCGCATAGCAATCGGGTTGCGAGGCAGATTATTGGGAAGGGAACCCCCTGGGATGCGGCTCAAGCAGTGCCCAAAGGGACTGGAATGCGGAATCACATCGAGAGACCCAAATGCTATACGAGGGCTCAAATCGAATTATCGATTTGGCCACGACATGGACGCATCGGAACGACTACCTTTGCCGAACCACTCGCAATTGCATCCATACCGAAACCAATAGACATTTCCGTTAGAGCCCTCGCATAGCATTCGGGAATCTCGCATGCCCCTCTAAATCGACCAATGCTGGCGCTCAATGAAAATCCGAGCGCTACCACCGTTCGAGCGCCAGCATTGGTCGAGTTAGAGGGGCACGGGGGAGAATGCTCCAGTCAACACCTCCCCTATATAAGTTATTTGTCCGATTCTCGCACAACCGTAGTCTGCCTCGTCGAATCAAACAACGGTCCCAGATTCCGACTTCCGTTCCGTAGAGACCCAAAAGCTAGATGGAGGCTCGCAAGAAAGAGAGTCGGCGCATAGCAATCGGGTTTCTCGAACGTTTAGGGACCGAGCTCACTTGCGGATAGGGCAAAATCCGCCAAGCAACCCAAAAGCTAGACGGGGGCTCGAATCGAATCGCCTAGGCGGCCACAACAACGACGTGTTGGATCGACTACCAGTGCCAAACCATTCAGCAAGACTAGTCTGTGTCGAGGCCGGATAGAGATTCTCAGAGAGCGCCCGCATAGCATTTAGGAGACCTGCCGCGTCCCTCACACTCGACAAATGGTGGTGCACGTTTATAAATCCGAGCGATCCCAACCCTTTCAAGCACCAACATCGGTCGAGATAGAGGGGCACGGAGGGGGCTGCGTGAGACAACACAGTCCCCTATATAAGTTATTTGTCCGATTCTCACACATCCGAAGAATGGTCATCAAATCGGACAACAGCCCAAACTTCCGACTTCCGTCCCAGAAAGCCCAAGAGCTATCTAAAACGTTCATGGCCGGAACTCGATCGCGGCTATACCAGTCCGCCAAGCAACCCAAAAGCTAGACTGGAGCTCTAGTCGAATCACCTCTGTGGCCATTGCAAGGACGTGTTGGAGCGACTACCATTGCCGAACCATTCCGCAGGTCGAGTCCATACCAAGGCCGCATAGAGATTCACGATGAGCTCCTGCATAGCAATCAGGAGACTTGCCGTGTCCATCACAATCGATAAATCCTGGTGCAAGATTTTTGCATCCGAGCGCTCCAACCAGTCGAGCACCAGCATCAATCGACATAAACGGGCACGGGGGGAGGATGCTCGAGAACACTACCTCCCCTATATAAGTTATTTGTCCGATTCTCAAGCAGCCGAAGTCTGGTCATCGAATCGGGTCAAAGACCACAACTTCCGACTTTACCCACAATGCAAGTCATCGAATCGAACATCGGCCCCCGAGTCGGACTCCATGCGTATGTCAGGTCATCGGACCCAAATTCCGCCTTCCTGCGCATGGCGGGCCATCAATATCAACTCGGTCATCGGACCCAAACTCTGCCTTTTTGCGTATGGCACGCCTTCAAATCGGTCATCGGACCCAAATTCCGCCTTCCTGTGCATGGCGGGCCATCAACATCAACTCGGTCATCGGACCCAAATTCCGCCTTTCTGCGCATGGCACGCCATCAACTCGGTCATCGGACCCAAATTCCGCCTTCCTGCGCATGGCAGGTCATCGGACACAAATTCAGACCTCGCCAATATGCCTACGTATCGAATCGGTCATCGGACCCAACTTCCGACTTCATCCATACTGTAGGGTCTTTGAGGTTGGCGCGGTGCGCTCAACCCAGGGAGTCGACCCATCGAAGCATACACCTCCCCTATATAAGCTATTTGTCCGATTCCCACACCTGTGTAGTTTGCACCTCTGACCAGGACATCGACCCCAACTTCCGAACTCGACTGCAACGACGGCACCAGCGCCTTGGTGCGCACCTTGCGACGCACAGTCCCAACATTCGCCTTCCTGCACATGGCAGGTCATCGGACCCAAATTCCGACCTCGCGAGTATGCCTACATATCGAATCGGTCATCGGACCCAACTTCCGACTTCATCCATACCGTAGGGTCTTTGAGGTTGGCGCGGTGCGCTCAACCCGGGGAGTCGACCCAACGAAGCATACACCTCCCCTATATAAGCTATTTGTCCGATTCCCACACCTGTGTAGTTTGCACCTCCGATCAAGACATCGACCCCAACTTCCGAACTCGCCTCCAACGACCGAACCAGCGCCTTGGTGCGCACCTTGCAACGCACAGTGCCAACATTCGCCTTCCTGCACGTGGCAGGTCATCGGACCCAAATTCCGACCTCGCGAGTATGCCTACATATCGAATCGGTCATCGGACCCAACTTCCGACTTCATCCATACCGTAGGGTCTTTGAGGTTGGCGCGGTGCGCTCAACCCGGGGAGTCGACCCAACGAAGCATACACCTCCCCTATATAAGCTATTTGTCCGATTCCCACACCTGTGTAGCTTGCACCTCCGATCAGGACATCGACCCCAACTTCCGAACTCGACTAAAAAGACCGCACCAGCGCCTTGGTGTGCACCTTGCAACGCACAGTGTCAACATTCGCCTTCCTGCACATGGCAGGTCATCGGACCCAAATTCCGACCTCATGAGCATACCTACTAATCGAATTGGTCATCGGACCCAACTTCCGACTTCATCCATACCGTAGGGTCTTTGAGGTTGGCGCGGTGCGCTCAACCTGGGGAGTCGACCCATCGAAGCATACACCTCCCCTATATAAGCTATTTGTCCGATTCCGACACCTGTGTAGTTTGCACCTCCGCTCAGGACATCGACCCCAACTTCCGAACTCGCCTGCAACGACCGAACCAGCGCCTTGGTGCGCACCAAAAGTGCGCACTTTTGGAGGGCACTTTTGTGCGCTCCAAAGGTGCGCACTTTTGGAGGGCACTTTTCTGCGCTCCAAAGGTGCGCACTTTTGGAGGGCACTTTTTGGAGGGCACTTTTCTGCGCTCCAAAGGTGCGCACTTTTGGAGGGCACTTTTTGGAGGGCACTTTTCTGCGCTCCAAAGGTGCGCACTTTTGGAGGGCACTTTTTGGAGGGCACTTTTCTGCGCTCCAAAGGTGCGCACTTTTGGAGGGCACTTTTTGGAGGGCACTTTTCTGCGCTCCAAAGGTGCGCACTTTTGGAGGGCACTTTTTGGAGGGCACTTTTCTGCGCTCCAAAGGTGCGCACTTTTGGAGGGCACTTTTCTGCGCTCCAAAGGTGCGCACTTTTGGAGGGCACTTTTTGGAGGGCACTTTTCTGCGCTCCAAAGGTGCGCACTTTTGGAGGGCACTTTTTGGAGGGCACTTTTCTGCGCTCCAAAGGTGCGCACTTTTGGAGGGCACTTTTTGGAGGGCACTTTTCTGCGCTCCAAAGGTGCGCACTTTTGGAGGGCACTTTTGTGCACTCCAAAGGTGCGCACTTTTGGAGGGCACTTTTCCTGTGCTCCAAAGGTGCACACCTAGGTGAGCACCTTCGACCACACCTTGTAGCACACCAAACTCTGACTTTCGACTTCATCCGCAATGCAGGGTCTTTGAGGTTGGCGCAATGCGCACAACCAGGGGAGTCGACCCATCAAACCCAACACCTCCCCTATATAAGCTATTTGTCTGATTCTCATACATGCGTAGCCTGCAGGAGCAATTAGGACATCGACCCCAACTTTCGGCTTCTAAACGAAAACAAGGTCTTTGAGGTTGGTGTAATGCGAACAACTAGGGGAGTCAACCCATCAAACCCAACACCTCCCCTATATAAGCTATTTGTCTGATTCTCATACATGTGTAGTCTACAGGAGCAATTAGGACATCGACCCCAACTTTTGACTTCTTAACGAAAACAAGGTCTTTGAGGTTGACGTAATGCGCACAACCAGGGGAGTCGACCCATCAAACCCAACACCTCCCCTATATAAGCTATTTGTCCGATTCTCATACATGTGTAGCCTGCAGGAGCCATTAGGACATTGACCCCAACTTTTGACTTCTTAACGAAAACAAGGTCTTTGAGGTTGGCGTAATGCGCACAACCAAGGGAGTTGACCCATCAAACCCAACACCTCCCCTATATAAGCTATTTGTCTGATTCTCATACATGTGTAGCCTGCAACAACGATTAGGACATCCACCCCAACTTCTGAATTCGTCTGCGTTGACCGCACCAAAGGTGCACGCCTTGGTGCTCACCAAAATCCGACTTCCGACTTCTTCTGCTATGCGGGGTCTTTGAGGTTGGCGCAGTGCGCACAACCAGGGGAGTCAACCCACCGAATGCAACACCTCCCCTATATAAGCTATTTGTCTGATTCTCATACATGCGTAGACTGCAGCAATGATTAGGACATCCACCCCAACTTTTGACTTCTTAAACAAGACAGGGTCTTTGAAGTTGGTGCAGTGCACACAACCAGGGGAGTCGACCCATCAAACGCAACACCTCCCCTATATAAAGCTATTTGTCCGATTCTCATACGTGTAGTCTGCAGCAGCGATTAGGACATCGACCCCAACTTCCGAATTCGTTTGCATTGACCGCACCAAAGGTGCACGCCTTGGTGTGCACCCTGGAGTGCACTTTGGTGCTCACCTCGGTGCACACTTTGGTGTGCACCTCGGTGTGCACCAAAGGTGCGCACCTTGGAGCGCACCAAAGGTGTACACTTTGGAGCGCACCACATAGGGTCTTTGAGAGGTTGGCGCAGTGCGCACACCAAGGTGGGTGTTGAGGTGCGTGCCGAGGTGGGTGGGTGCTAGGGTGCGCTCCATGGTGGGTGCCAGGGTGGGTGCGTGCTAGGGTGGATTCCAAAGAGGGTCATAGGGTGGGTGCCAAGGTGGGTTGGTGATATAGTGGGTTCAAAGGTGGGTACTAGGGTGGGTTCCAAGGTGGGTCACAAGTTGGGTGCCAGGATGCGTGGGTGTTAGGTTGGGTGCCAAGGTGGGCTCCTGCGTGGGTGGGTGCTAGGGTGGGTTTCAAGGTGGACGCGAGGGCGGGTGCCAAGGTGGGTAACAAGTTGGGTGTTAGGATGGGTGAGTGCTAGAGTGGGTGCCAAGGTGGGTGGGTGCTAAGGTGGATGCCAAGGTGGTTCACAGGGTGGGTGGGTTCTAGGGTGAGTTCCAAGGTGGGTCACAGGTTCAGTGCTAGGGTGGGTGTCAAGGCGGGTGTCGAGGTGCCTGGGTGCTAGGGTGTGGATGCCAATGTGGGTCATAGGGTGGGTACTAGGGTGGGCTGCAATGTGGGTGCCAAGGTGGGTAACATGCTCGGTGGGTTCTAAATTGGGTGCCAGGGTGGGTGTGCACCCACCTTGCCCGAGGTGGGTGCCAAGGTGCCAGTGTGGGTGGGTGCTAAGGTGGATGCCAAGGTGGGTGAGAAGGTGGGTGATAGGTTGAGTGGTAGGATGGGTGGGTGCCAAGATGGGTCACAGGGTGGGTGCAAGGGTGGGTAGGTGCTAGGGTTGGTGTCAGGGTGGGTGGGTGCTAGGTTGGGTTCCAAGGTGGGTGCGAGGGTGAGTGTCAAGGTGGGTCACAGGTTAGGTGCTAGGATGGGTGAGTGCTAGGGTGCAAAGGTGCCAGGGTGGGTGCTAGGATGGGTCGATGCTAGGGTGAGTGGCAAGGTGGGTCCACAAGTGTCAAGGTGGGTGCCGAGGTGGGTGCCAAGTCGGCGACTGCTATGGTGGATGCCAAGGTGGGTCACGGGGTGGGTGCCAAGTTGCTAGGTTGGGTTCCAAGGTGGGTGCCAACGTGGGTGCTAGGGTGCGTGGGTTAAAGGGTGTGTCACAACGTGGGTGCCAGGATGGGTGCGCACCCACACTGGCCAAGACGGGTGCGGGTGCAAGGTTGGGTTCCAAGCCCGGTCACAGGCTGGGTGCTAGGATGGGTGGGTGCCAAGGTGGGCACCAGGGTGGGTGCACCCACCCTGGCCAAGGTGGGTCACGGGGTGGGTCCTAGGGTGGGTAACGGGGTGGGTACTAAGGTGCGTGCCAAGGTGGGTCATAGGGTGGGTGCCAAGGTGGGCACCAGGGTGGGTGTGCACCAACCCTAGCCAGGGTAGGTCACGGGGTGGTTGTCGGGGTGGGCGTCAAGGAGCCAAGGTGGGTGGCAAGTAGCCAAGTTGCGTGCCAAGGTGGGTGTCGGGGTGGGTGCCAAGGATCCAAGGTGGGTGCCAAGGAACCAAGGTGGGTGTCTGGGTGGGTGCCGAGGTGGGAGCCAGGGTGGGTCCCAAGGTGAGTGCAAAGGTGGGTGCCAGGGTCAAGGTGAGTGCCAATGTGGGTTCCAAGGTGCCAGGGTCAGGGTGAGTGCCAATGTGGGTTCAAAGGTGCTAAGTTGGGTGCGAGGTTGGGTGCGAGGGTGGGTGGGTGCCAAGGTGTGCTAGGTGGAAGCCCGGGTGGGTCGGCATCCCATGGGTGTCGAGTTGGGTGCCTGATGGGTGCTTCTTGTCAAGTTTTAGTCGTCGGGACTCATTTCGAGCCTTAGAGGTCGTTTCTTGTCCGGTTGCCCTGTCTTCGACCTGGGAACCCAATTTTGGTCCTCGGGTCCCATTTTTTTTTGTCTCGCATCCCACTTTTGGCCTGTGGCCTTTTCGGGGTCGATTCTCGTTTTGGGCATCAGAGCATGTTTCTTCTCCTAAAACCCAATATTTGTTTATTAAGTCTCGGAACACATTTTTGTTCTCGTGGACCCATCATGGGTCTTGGAACGCATTTGTGGTCCTTGGGTCCCATTTTGCATCCCGAAACTTGTGTTTTGGTGCTTGATCCCTATTTTGGGTGCCCACCTTGCACCAAGTGCGCACCCGGGGCAAACCGAGCGCCTTGGTGCACCGGGGCAAGATCGAGCGTGCACCCGAGGCGCCCCGAACATGCACCAAGGTGCACTCGGCCCACATGTGAGCGCAGGTCGTTGCGCCCGAGGTGGTGTGTGGGCACCGCGTTGCAGACGGGACACTGCACGCACACGACGCCCCCTCCAGGTGCACGCACGTAGGCCGGGCCGGGTGCACACCCGACGCCCTAGCAAGGTGCGCGCACCCGGGCAGGGCTCACACTTGGCGAACGGGGCGCACTTCGCGAGGGAGGGTGTGCACCTCGACGGGGGTGGGTGGCCGGGGTGGATTCGCACGTGGGTCGCGGTTTGCTAAGTACACACTGCGACAAGCTCATAACGGGTGCGATCATACCAGCGTTAGTGCACCGGATCCCATCAGAACTCCGCAGTTAAGCGCGCTTGGGCCGGAGTAGTACTGGGATGGGTGACCTCCCGGGAAGTCCCGGTGTTGCACCCTTTTTTAGTTTTTCGCCGGGCGTCGCAATGCTATTTGAATAAACCTTTTGCCCGTTTGCGTTCTCGTCGGGGCCGGGCCGGGCCGGGGTGCGCTGCCCGCACTACCGCGCGCGCGGGGGCGACACCGAGCGCGCACCCGAGGCGCCCCGAGCACACAGGCCACGGTGCAACCCGGGCGTTGTGCGCGCACCCCGGTGCGCCCGAGGTGCTGCGCGCGCACCCAGGTGAAATCGGTGTGCACCTCGGCCAGTGCGCGCTCGGTCGAGTCGCGCACGTTGGCCAAGGTGCACGGTGATGTTTCTTACTCTAAGGTTCCGCACCAGACGCCCGGGACAGGTGAGCGAAGCTGGGCGGGGCCGGGTGCGCGGCCGGGGCAGGTGCACGCAGCTGGAGAGAGCTTTGGAGCACACTTCGGAGCGCACCAATGATGCGCTCCATTCAAAAGTTTCCTGAAAAGGCAAAAAAAGTTGAGATTATAGAATTTCCCACTTGAGAGATTGTAAAAAAAAAAAATTTAAAATGAAGGAAACGCGGGTGCCAAGGTGTGCGCAGCCCAGCCAAGGTGTGCGCACCAAGGCGCCCACCCTGGCGAAGGTGCACGCAAGGTGCGCACCCGAGGCAAACCGGACAATTAACCCAACTTTCGACTTCGCGCGCACCTTGGAGCGCACTTCGGAGCGCTCCTTGGTGCGCACCAATCTTGGGCACCTCGGAGTGCACCATGGCGCCCACCAAGGTGCGCACCCGGGGCAAACCGAGCTCCGACTTCGTGCGCACCTTGGAGCGCACGAAAGGTGCGCACCATGGCGCCCACCAAGGTGCGCAGCCCAGCCAAGGCGTGCGCATCAAGGTGCGCACCCTGGCGAAGGTGCGCACCCGGGGCAAACCGAGCTCCGACTTCGTGCGCACCTTGGAGCGCACAAAAGGTGCGCAACCCAGCCAAGGTGTGCGCACCCCGGTCAAACCGAGCTCCGAATCGTGCGCACCAGAGGTGCACGCCATCGTGCGCACCTTGGAGCACACTTCGGAGCCCTCCTTGGTGCGCGCCGATGTTGCGCACCTCGGAGCGCACCCGGGGAAAACAATGCAATTAACCCGACTTTCGACTTCGTGGGCACCTCGGAGCGCTCTCGGGTTCGCACCTCGGAGCACACCGAGGTGCGCACCTTTGATGCGCTGCCTTCACCAATTTCCAGAAAAGGCAAGAAAACATTGAGAAGGTGTGCGCACCGAGGTGCCCACCCTGGCGAAGGTGCACGCGAGGTGCGCACCCGGGGCAAACCGGGCTCCGACTTCGTGCACGCCGCACCTTGGAGCACACTTCGGAGCGCTCCTTGGTGCGCACCAGGGCGCGCAACCCAGCCGAGGTGCCCACCCCGGCGAAGGTGCACGCGAGGTGCGCACCCGGGGCAAACCGGGCTCCGACTTCGTGCACGCCATGGTGCCCACCGCGGCGAAGGTGCACGCGAGGTGCGCACCCGGGGCAAACCGGGCTCCGACTTCGTGCACGCCGCACCTTGGAGCACACTTCGGAGCGCTCCTTGGTGCGCACCATGGTGCCCACCAGGGCGCGCAACCCCGCCGAAGGTGCACGCGAGGTGCGCACCCGGGGCAAACCGGGCTCCGACTTCGTGCACGCCGCACCTTGGAGCACACTTCGGAGCGCTCCTTGGTGCGCACCATGGTGCCCACCAGGGCGCGCAACCCCGCCGAAGGTGCACGCGAGGTGCGCACCCGGGGCAAACCGGGCTCCGACTTCGTGCACGCCATGGTGCGCACCGCGGCGAAGGTGCGCACCCGGGGCAAACCGGGCTCCGACTTCGTGCACGCCGCACCTTGGAGCACACTTCGGAGCGCTCCTTGGTGCGCACCAGGGCGCGCAACCCAGCCGAGGTGCCCACCCCGGCGAAGGTGCACGCGAGGTGCGTACCCGGGGCAAACCGGGCTCCGACTTCGTGCACGCCGCACCTTGGAGCACACTTCGGAGCGCTCCTTGGTGCGCACCATGGTGCCCACCAGGCCGCGCAACCCAGCCAAGGTGTGCGCACCAAGGTGCACGCGAGGTGCGCACCCGGGGCAAACCGGGGTCCGACTTCGTGCACGCCGCACCTTGGAGCACACATCGGGGCGCTCCCGGGTTCGCACCGGCGTTGCGCACCGTGGTGGGCACCTCGGAGCACACCAAGGTGGGCAGCGAGGTGCGCACCTTTGATGCGATGCCTTCACTAATTTCCATAAAAGGCAAAAAAAAAACGAGATTTTAAAATTTCCGTTTTGAAAGATAGTGAGAAAAAGGGAATGCTGGTGCCATCTTGAGCCCGCCCTGGTGCGCAGCCCAGCCAAGGTGTGCGCACCAAGGTGCCCACCCTGGCGAAGGTGCGCGCCCGGGCAATTAACCCAACTTCCAACTTCGCGCGCGCCAGGGTGGGAGCGCACCCAACAACCGGGCCTGGGAAGAGCCAATGCGAGAAACCCCACCAAACGCTCTGACAAAAAAAGAGGGGGCGCTCCAGTAACCCCGCTTCGGAGCGCACCCTGGGCAAACCCAGCCAAGGTGCCCACCCCGGCCAAGGTGCAGGCGAGGTGCGCACCCGGGGCAAACCGGGCTCCGACAACGTGCACGCCGCACCTTGGAGCACACTTCGTAGCGCTCCCGGGTGCGCACCTCAGAGCACACCAAGGTGGGCAGCGAGGTGCGCACCTTTGATGCGCTGCCTTCACTAATTTCCAGAAAAGGCAAAAAAAAAAGGAGATTTTAAAATTTCCGTTTTGAAAGATAGTGAAAAAAACGGAACGCGCGTGCCATCTTGAGCCCGCCCTGGTGCGCAGCCCAGGTAAGGTGCCCACCCTGGCAAAGGTGCGCACCCGGGCAATTAACCCTACTTCCGACTTCGTGCGCGCCAGGGTGGCAACCGGGCCTCGGAAGAGCCAATGCGAGAAACCCCACCAAACGCTCCGACAAAAAAAGAGGCGGCGCTCCAATAACCCCGCTTCGGAGCGCAGCCGGGGCAAACCCAGCCAAGGTGCCCACCCCGACGAAGGTGCACGCGAGGTGCGCACCCGGGGCAAACCGGGCTCCGACAACGTGCACGCAGCACCTTGGAGCACACTTCGAAGCACTCCCGGGTGCCCACCGGCGTTGCGCACCGTGGTGGGCAGCGAGGTGCGCACCTTTGATGCGCTGCCTTCACTAATTTCCAGAAAAAGGCAAAAAAAAATGAGATTTTAAAATTTCCGTTTTGAAAGATAGTGAAAAAAAAGGAACGCGGGTGCCATCTTGAGCCCGCCCTGGTGCGCAGCCCAGGCAAGGCATGCGCACCAAGGTGCCCACCCGAGGTGCACACCCGGGGCAAACCGGGCTCCGACTTCGTGCAGGCCGCACCTTGGAGCACACTTCGGAGCGCTCCTTGGTGCGCACCATGGTGCCCACCAGGGCGCGCAACCCAGCCAAGGTCTGCACACTAAGGTGCCCACCCCGGCGAAGGTGCACGCGAGGTGCGCACCCGGGGCAAACCGGGCTCCGACTTCGTGCACGCCATGGTGCCCACCGCGGCGAAGGTGCACGCGAGGTGCGCACCCGGGGCAAACCGGGCTCCGACTTCGTGCACGCCGCACCTTGGAGCACACTTCGGAGCGCTCCTTGGTGCGCACCATGGTGCCCACCAGGGCGCGCAACCCAGCCAAGGTGTGCGCACCAAGGTGCACGCGAGGTGCGCACCCGGGGCAAACCGGGGTCCGACTTCGTGCACGCCGCACCTTGGAGCACACATCGGAGCGCTCCCAGGTTCGCACCAGCGTTGCGCACCTTTGATGCGCTGCCTTCACTAATTTCCAGAAAAGGCAAAAAAAAACGATATTTTAAAATTTCCGTTCTGAAAGATAGTGAAAAAAACGGAACGCGGGTGCCATCTTGAGCCCTTCCTGGTGCGCAGCCCAGGCAAGTTGTGCGCACCAAGGTGCCCACCCTGGCGGAGGTGCGCGCCCGGGGCAAACCGGGCTCCGACTTCGTGCACTGCATGGTGCCCACCAAGGCGCGCAACCCAGCCAAGGTGCCCACCGCAGCGAAGGTGCACGCGAGGTGCACACCCGGGGCAAACCGGGCTCCGACTTCGTGCACGCCGCACCTTGGAGCACACTTCAGAGCGCTCCTTGGTGCGCACCAGGGCGCGCAACCCAGCCGAGGTGCCCACCCCGGCGAAGGTGCACGCGAGGTGCGCACCCGGGGCAAACCGGGCTCCGACTTCGTGCACGCCATGGTGCCCACCGCGGCGAAGGTGCGCACCCGGGGCAAACCGGGCTCCGACTTCGTGCACGCCGCACCTTGGAGCACACTTCGGAGCGCTCCTTGGTGCGCACCATGGTGCCCACCAGGCCGCGCAACCCAGCCAAGGTGTGCGCACCAAGGTGCACGCGAGGTGCGCACCCGGGGCAAACCGGGGTCCGACTTCGTGCACGCCGCACCTTGGAGCACACATCGGGGCGCTCCCGGGTTCGCACCGGCGTTGCGCACCGTGGTGGGCACCTCGGAGCACACCAAGGTGGGCAGCGAGGTGCGCACCTTTGATGCGATGCCTTCACTAATTTCCATAAAAGGCAAAAAAAAAACGAGATTTTAAAATTTCCGTTTTGAAAGATAGTGAGAAAAAGGGAATGCTGGTGCCATCTTGAGCCCGCCCTGGTGCGCAGCCCAGCCAAGGTTTGCGCACCAAGGTGCCCACCCTGGCGAAGGTGCGCGCCCGGGCAATTAACCCAACTTCCAACTTCGCGCGCGCCAGGGTGGGAGCGCACCCAACAACCGGGCCTGGGAAGAGCCAATGCGAGAAACCCCACCAAACTCTCTGACAAAAAAAGAGGGGGCGCTCCAGTAACCCCGCTTCGGAGCGCACCCTGGGCAAACCCAGCCAAGGTGCCCACCCCGGCCAAGGTGCAGGCGAGGTGCGCACCCGGGGCAAACCGGGCTCCGACAACGTGCACGCCGCACCTTGGAGCACACTTCGTAGCGCTCCCGGGTGCGCACCTCAGAGCACACCAAGGTGGGCAGCGAGGTGCGCACCTTTGATGCGCTGCCTTCACTAATTTCCAGAAAAGGCAAAAAAAAAAGGAGATTTTAAAATTTCCGTTTTGAAAGATAGTGAAAAAAACGGAACGCGCGTGCCATCTTGAGCCCGCCCTGGTGCGCAGCCCAGGTAAGGTGCCACCCTGGCAAAGGTGCGCACCCGGGCAATTAACCCTACTTCCGACTTCGTGCGCGCCAGGGTGGCAACCGGGCCTCGGAAGAGCCAATGCGAGAAACCCCACCAAACGCTCCGACAAAAAAAGAGGCGGCGCTCCAATAACCCCGCTTCGGAGCGCAGCCGGGGCAAACCAAGCCAAGGTGCCCACCCCGACGAAGGTGCACGCGAGGTGCGCACCCGGGGCAAACCGGGCTCCGACAACGTGCACGCAGCACCTTGGAGCACACTTCGAAGCACTCCCGGGTGCCCACCGGCGTTGCGCACCGTGGTGGGCAGCGAGGTGCGCACCTTTGATGCGCTGCCTTCACTAATTTCCAGAAAAAGGCAAAAAAAAATGAGATTTTAAAATTTCCGTTTTGAAAGATAGTGAAAAAAAAGGAACGCGGGTGCCATCTTGAGCCCGCCCTGGTGCGCAGCCCAGGCAAGGCATGCGCACCAAGGTGCCCACCCGAGGTGCACACCCGGGGCAAACCGGGCTCCGACTTCGTGCAGGCCGCACCTTGGAGCACACTTCGGAGCGCTCCTTGGTGCGCACCATGGTGCCCACCAGGGCGCACCCGAGGCAAACCGGGCTCCGACTTCGTGCACGCCGCACCTTGGAGCACACATCGGAGCGCTCCCAGGTTCGCACCAGCGTTGCGCACCTTTGATGCGCTGCCTTCACTAATTTCCAGAAAAGGCAAAAAAAAACGATATTTTAAAATTTCCGTTCTGAAAGATAGTGAAAAAAACGGAACGCGGGTGCCATCTTGAGCCCTTCCTGATGCGCAGCCCAGGCAAGTTGTGCGCACCAAGGTGCCCACCCTGGCGGAGGTGCGCGCCCGGGGCAAACCGGGCTCCGACTTCGTGCACTGCATGGTGCCCACCAAGGCGCGCAACCCAGCCAAGGTGCCCACCGCAGCGAAGGTGCACGCGAGGTGCGCACCCAAGGTGCACACCCGGGGCAAACCGGGCTCCGACTTCGTGCACGCCGCACCTTGGAGCACACTTCAGAGCGCTCCTTGGTACGCACCAGGGCGCGCAACCCAGCCAAGGTGCTCACCCCGGCGAAGGTGCACGCGAGGTGCGCACCCGGGGCAAACCGGGCTCGGACTTCGTGCACGCCGCACCTTGGAGCACACATCGGAGCGCTCCCGGGTTCGCACCAGCATTGCGCACCTTTGATGCGCTGCCTTCACTAATTTCCAGAAAAGGCAAAAAAAAGAAAAAAATGAGATTTTAAAATTTCCGTTTTGAAAGATAGTGAAAAAAACGGAACGCGGGTGCCATCTTGAGCCCGCCCTGGTGTGCAGCCCAGGCAAGTTGTGCGCACCAAGGCACCCACCCTGGCCAAGGTGGGTCACGGGGTGGGTCCTAGGGTGGGTAACGGGGTGGGTACTAAGGTGCGTGCCAAGGTGGGTCATAGGGTGGGTGCCAAGGTGGGCACCAGGGTGGGTGTGCACCAACCCTAGCCAGGGTAGGTCACGGGGTGGTTGTCGGGGTGGGCGTCAAGGAGCCAAGGTGGGTGGCAAGTAGCCAAGTTGCGTGCCAAGGTGGGTGTCGGGGTGGGTGCCAAGGATCCAAGGTGGGTGCCAAGGAACCAAGGTGGGTGTCTGGGTGGGTGCCGAGGTGGGAGCCAGGGTGGGTCCCAAGGTGAGTGCAAAGGTGGGTGCCAGGGTCAAGGTGAGTGCCAATGTGGGTTCCAAGGTGCCAGGGTCAGGGTGAGTGCCAATGTGGGTTCAAAGGTGCTAAGTTGGGTGCGAGGTTGGGTGCGAGGGTGGGTGGGTGCCAAGGTGTGCTAGGTGGAAGCCCGGGTGGGTCGGCATCCCATGGGTGTCGAGTTGGGTGCCTGATGGGTGCTTCTTGTCAAGTTTTAGTCGTCGGGACTCATTTCGAGCCTTAGAGGTCGTTTCTTGTCCGGTTGCCCTGTCTTCGACCTGGGAACCCAATTTTGGTCCTCGGGTCCCATTTTTTTTTGTCTCGCATCCCACTTTTGGCCTGTGGCCTTTTCGGGGTCGATTCTCGTTTTGGGCATCAGAGCATGTTTCTTCTCCTAAAACCCAATATTTGTTTATTAAGTCTCGGAACACATTTTTGTTCTCGTGGACCCATCATGGGTCTTGGAACGCATTTGTGGTCCTTGGGTCCCATTTTGCATCCCGAAACTTGTGTTTTGGTGCTTGATCCCTATTTTGGGTGCCCACCTTGCACCAAGTGCGCACCCGGGGCAAACCGAGCGCCTTGGTGCACCGGGGCAAGATCGAGCGTGCACCCGAGGCGCCCCGAACATGCACCAAGGTGCACTCGGCCCACATGTGAGCGCAGGTCGTTGCGCCCGAGGTGGTGTGTGGGCACCGCGTTGCAGACGGGACACTGCACGCACACGACGCCCCCTCCAGGTGCACGCACGTAGGCCGGGCCGGGTGCACACCCGACGCCCTAGCAAGGTGCGCGCACCCGGGCAGGGCTCACACTTGGCGAACGGGGCGCACTTCGCGAGGGAGGGTGTGCACCTCGACGGGGGTGGGTGGCCGGGGTGGATTCGCACGTGGGTCGCGGTTTGCTAAGTACACACTGCGACAAGCTCATAACGGGTGCGATCATACCAGCGTTAGTGCACCGGATCCCATCAGAACTCCGCAGTTAAGCGCGCTTGGGCCGGAGTAGTACTGGGATGGGTGACCTCCCGGGAAGTCCCGGTGTTGCACCCTTTTTTAGTTTTTCGCCGGGCGTCGCAATGCTATTTGAATAAACCTTTTGCCCGTTTGCGTTCTCGTCGGGGCCGGGCCGGGCCGGGGTGCGCTGCCCGCACTACCGCGCGCGCGGGGGCGACACCGAGCGCGCACCCGAGGCGCCCCGAGCACACAGGCCACGGTGCAACCCGGGCGTTGTGCGCGCACCCCGGTGCGCCCGAGGTGCTGCGCGCGCACCCAGGTGAAATCGGTGTGCACCTCGGCCAGTGCGCGCTCGGTCGAGTCGCGCACGTTGGCCAAGGTGCACGGTGATGTTTCTTACTCTAAGGTTCCGCACCAGACGCCCGGGACAGGTGAGCGAAGCTGGGCGGGGCCGGGTGCGCGGCCGGGGCAGGTGCACGCAGCTGGAGAGAGCTTTGGAGCACACTTCGGAGCGCACCAATGATGCGCTCCATTCAAAAGTTTCCTGAAAAGGCAAAAAAAGTTGAGATTATAGAATTTCCCACTTGAGAGATTGTAAAAAAAAAAAATTTAAAATGAAGGAAACGCGGGTGCCAAGGTGTGCGCAGCCCAGCCAAGGTGTGCGCACCAAGGCGCCCACCCTGGCGAAGGTGCACGCAAGGTGCGCACCCGAGGCAAACCGGACAATTAACCCAACTTTCGACTTCGCGCGCACCTTGGAGCGCACTTCGGAGCGCTCCTTGGTGCGCACCAATCTTGGGCACCTCGGAGTGCACCATGGCGCCCACCAAGGTGCGCACCCGGGGCAAACCGAGCTCCGACTTCGTGCGCACCTTGGAGCGCACGAAAGGTGCGCACCATGGCGCCCACCAAGGTGCGCAGCCCAGCCAAGGCGTGCGCATCAAGGTGCGCACCCTGGCGAAGGTGCGCACCCGGGGCAAACCGAGCTCCGACTTCGTGCGCACCTTGGAGCGCACAAAAGGTGCGCAACCCAGCCAAGGTGTGCGCACCCCGGTCAAACCGAGCTCCGAATCGTGCGCACCAGAGGTGCACGCCATCGTGCGCACCTTGGAGCACACTTCGGAGCCCTCCTTGGTGCGCGCCGATGTTGCGCACCTCGGAGCGCACCCGGGGAAAACAATGCAATTAACCCGACTTTCGACTTCGTGGGCACCTCGGAGCGCTCTCGGGTTCGCACCTCGGAGCACACCGAGGTGCGCACCTTTGATGCGCTGCCTTCACCAATTTCCAGAAAAGGCAAGAAAACATTGAGAAGGTGTGCGCACCGAGGTGCCCACCCTGGCGAAGGTGCACGCGAGGTGCGCACCCGGGGCAAACCGGGCTCCGACTTCGTGCACGCCGCACCTTGGAGCACACTTCGGAGCGCTCCTTGGTGCGCACCAGGGCGCGCAACCCAGCCGAGGTGCCCACCCCGACGAAGGTGCACGCGAGGTGCGCACCCGGGGCAAACCGGGCTCCGACTTCGTGCACGCCATGGTGCCCACCGCGGCGAAGGTGCACGCGAGGTGCGCACCCGGGGCAAACCGGGCTCCGACTTCGTGCACGCCGCACCTTGGAGCACACTTCGGAGCGCTCCTTGGTGCGCACCATGGTGCCCACCAGGGCGCGCAACCCCGCCGAAGGTGCACGCGAGGTGCGCACCCGGGGCAAACCGGGCTCCGACTTCGTGCACGCCGCACCTTGGAGCACACTTCGGAGCGCTCCTTGGTGCGCACCATGGTGCCCACCAGGGCGCGCAACCCCGCCGAAGGTGCACGCGAGGTGCGCACCCGGGGCAAACCGGGCTCCGACTTCGTGCACGCCATGGTGCGCACCGCGGCGAAGGTGCGCACCCGGGGCAAACCGGGCTCCGACTTCGTGCACGCCGCACCTTGGAGCACACTTCGGAGCGCTCCTTGGTGCGCACCAGGGCGCGCAACCCAGCCGAGGTGCCCACCCCGGCGAAGGTGCACGCGAGGTGCGTACCCGGGGCAAACCGGGCTCCGACTTCGTGCACGCCGCACCTTGGAGCACACTTCGGAGCGCTCCTTGGTGCGCACCATGGTGCCCACCAGGCCGCGCAACCCAGCCAAGGTGTGCGCACCAAGGTGCACGCGAGGTGCGCACCCGGGGCAAACCGGGGTCCGACTTCGTGCACGCCGCACCTTGGAGCACACATCGGGGCGCTCCCGGGTTCGCACCGGCGTTGCGCACCGTGGTGGGCACCTCGGAGCACACCAAGGTGGGCAGCGAGGTGCGCACCTTTGATGCGATGCCTTCACTAATTTCCATAAAAGGCAAAAAAAAAACGAGATTTTAAAATTTCCGTTTTGAAAGATAGTGAGAAAAAGGGAATGCTGGTGCCATCTTGAGCCCGCCCTGGTGCGCAGCCCAGCCAAGGTGTGCGCACCAAGGTGCCCACCCTGGCGAAGGTGCGCGCCCGGGCAATTAACCCAACTTCCAACTTCGCGCGCGCCAGGGTGGGAGCGCACCCAACAACCGGGCCTGGGAAGAGCCAATGCGAGAAACCCCACCAAACGCTCTGACAAAAAAAGAGGGGGCGCTCCAGTAACCCCGCTTCGGAGCGCACCCTGGGCAAACCCAGCCAAGGTGCCCACCCCGGCCAAGGTGCAGGCGAGGTGCGCACCCGGGGCAAACCGGGCTCCGACAACGTGCACGCCGCACCTTGGAGCACACTTCGTAGCGCTCCCGGGTGCGCACCTCAGAGCACACCAAGGTGGGCAGCGAGGTGCGCACCTTTGATGCGCTGCCTTCACTAATTTCCAGA
>NW_026728978.1:87500-135000 GCF_030272615.1 Cryptomeria japonica | reverse complement strand
GCACGCGACCGAGTAAGGCCACTCAGAGACATCCATTTCCCAGGTATATGCCCCCTACGCACTTTTGGTGGCGCAACTCGCACGAACAGTCCCACCTCGACCCCGTAAACAAGCTTTTTTGCCTCGAAGAGTTCGTCGGAGACGAAGAAGCAACCTTCAGTGCAAACGTAGCACTCTTTTGTGCAACCGCCCAAACAACGCCCCCTCTACCCTCTGTCGAAACACTCGGCATTGCTGCTCCCTAAGGTGAGCTTCTCCTCATAGGCAATTCCGCTCTTATCCGGTCACGTTTGTGTGCCCGAATTTCGCAAGGCAACCTCCATGGGACATGGAAAAGACTCGAGAAGAGAGCTCGCTCACGGGAGAGAGAAGCCAAGGAGACCACGAGAGTGCTGAGAGTGGGACAGCGCTGAATAGGCGGGAGAAGCCTGCGCGTATAAACGGAGATATATATCCAATTGCAACGAAGGAACGTGCCAAAGATCGAGAACAATGGCAGAAATGCTAGTAACGTGCACTTCGGGACCAACGCATCACCGGAAGACAACCGCCAAACATCGAAAGAGTCGCGATGCTCCGCAACCTACGTGCAAAGCGGTCGCACACCGGGTAAGGGAGTGAGAGCCCCAAACATAGCTGGGCGAGGCGCTCACTCCGCTCTTTAATATCTCGTTAATACCGCCAAGGAAATGGCACAAGCACACACACACAAGCATCCTCGGAAGAGGACAGTTCGAGTGACAGGTCAAATCCAAGAGTTCCGAAGACTACCTCCAGGAACAATCGGGAACAAGACCGATTACAAGTCGTCGAGTCTGTTACTGGGCGAACACGAGATGCGCACAGGAAATCGATCAGCCCTCACAATGGCCCAAGGCCAGAGATCGGACTGCTACGATTTACCCCAACAATCATCGTGCCACTCTTCGCAGAGAGGTGATAGACGCCAACGAGCCCGCGCATAGCAATCGAGGTGTAAAAAGGGCGTTGAAGGCAGGAAGCCTGGACGAAAGAGGCTACGAGGTCACCTCGAAGCGGTCTAAGAATCGGGCGCACTTGGGGCGACTACCAGTGCCAACCCCTTATCCCGCGGTGCGTCCGACACACAGAAATTTCCAAGGCGGCCAAGGAGCCTCCCCGCATAGCAATCGGGGTGTGAGGTTACGGATGCAGCATTGATAGCAATCGAGGTGTGAGGCGAAGGATGCAGAAGTGAGAGCCGAGGGATGTAGCAGAGATAGCAATCGGGGTGTGTGATGCAGAAGAGATAGCAATCGAGGTGTGCGGTGGGAAGGGCCCAGCAGCCAGAATGCATGAAGCGACGGATGAAGCAGTGATGACAACCGGGCTGTGAGGAGAGGAGGGATGCAGCCAAGAAAGCAATCAGGGCTCGAGGCAAGGGATGCATCAAGGATAGCAATCATGTTGTGAGGCGAGATTCCAAAGGCTAAACGTGAGAGGCTGCAGGGTCGACTCAGAGAGGTCTATGCATGTGAGAGGCTGAAAGCAAGGTCGACTCGGAGCGGTCTATGCATCGGGCGCGCTTGGGGCGACTACCAGTGCCAACCCCTTATCCCGCGACGCGTCCGACAAAGAGAACGTTCCAAGGCGGCAGAGGAGGTTACCAGCCGAAGGATGCAGTAGCAATAACAGGTATAGTTCCGCGGCGGCCGAGAAGACTCACCGCATAGGAATCGGGATGCGAGGCGAGGGATGCGGCGGGAAGGCCCCGACGGCTAAACGGAAGAGGCTGCAGGGCCGCCTCGGAATGGTCCAAGCATCGGATGCGATTGGGACGACTACCAGTGCCAACCCCTTATCCCGCGATGCGTCCGATACACAGATAGTTCCAAGGCGGCCGAGGAGCCTCACCGCATATCAATCGGGGTGCGAGGCGAGGGATGGGGCGGGAAGGCCCCAACGGCTAGACGGAAGAGGCTTCAGGGCCACCTCGGAATGGTCCAAGCATCGGACGCGCTTGGGGCGACTGCCAGTGCCAACCCCTTATCCCGCGATGCGTCCGATACACAGATGGTTCCAAGGCGGCCGAGGAGCCTCACCGCATAGCAATCGGGGGTGCGAGGCGAGGGATGGGGCGGGAAGGCCCCAACGGCTAGACGGAAGAGGCTTCAGGGCCGCCTAGGAATGGTCCAAGCATCGGACACGCTTGGGGCGACTACCAGTGACAGCCCCCTATCCCGCGATGCGTCCGATACGAAGATGGTTCCAAGGCGGCCGAGGAGCCTCACCGCATAGCAATCGGGGTGCGAGGTGGGGGATGCGGCGAGATGGCCCCAACGGCTAGACGGAAGAGGCCACAGGGCCGCGTCGGAATAGTCCAAGCATCGGACGCGCTTGGGGCGACTACCAGTGACAACCCCTTATCCCGCGATGCGTCCGATACGAAGATAGTTCCAAGGCGGCCGAGGAGCCTCACCGCATAGCAATCGGGGTGCGAGGTGGGGGATGCGGCGAGATGGCCCCAACGGCTAGACGGAAGAGGCTGCAGGGCCGCCTCGGAATAGTCCAAGCATCGGACGCGCTTGGGGCCACTACCAGTGACAACCCCTTATCCCGCAATGCGTCCGATACGAAGATAGTTCCAAGGCGGCCGAAGAGCCTCACCGCATAGCAATCGGGGTGCGAGGTGGGGGATGCGGCGAGATGGCCCCAACGGCTAGACGGAAGAGGCCACAGGGCCGCCTCGGAATAGTCCAAGCATCGGACGCGCTTGGGGCGACTACCAGTGACAACCCCTTATCCCGCGATGCGTCCGATACGAAGATAGTTCCCAGGCGGCCGAGGAGCCTCACCGCATAGCAATCGGGGTGCGAGGCGAGGGATGCGGCGAGATGGCCCCAAAGGCTAGACGGAAGAGGCTGCAGGGCTGCCTCGGAATAGTCCAAGCATCGGACGCGCTTGGGGCGACTACCACTGCCAACCCCTTATCCCGCGATGCGTCCGATACACAGATAGTTCCGAGGCGGCCGAGGAGGTGGGGGATGCAGCGAGATGGCCCCAACGGCTAGACGGAAGAGGCTGCAGGGCCGCCTCGGAATAGTCCAAGCATCGGACGCGCTTGGGGCGACTACCAGTGACAACCCCTTATCCCGCGATGCGTCCGATACACAGATAGTTCCGAGGCGGCCAAGGAGCCTCACCGCATAGCAATCGTGGTGCGAGGTGGGGGATGCGGCGAGATGGCCCCAACGGCTAGACGGAAGAGGCTGCAGGGCCGCCTCGGAATGGTCCAAGCATCGGATGCGCTTGGGGCGACTACCACTGCCAACCCCTTATCCCGCGATGCGTCCGATACACAGATAGTTCCAAGGCGGCCGAGGAGCCTCACAGCATAGCAATCGGGGTGCGAGGCGAGGGATGCGGCGAGAAAGCCCCAACGGCTAGAGGGAAGAGGCTTCAGGTCCGCCTCGGAATGGTCCAAGCATCGGACGCGCTTGGGGCGACTACCAGTGACAACCCCTTATCCCGCGACGCGTCCGATACACAGATAGTTCCAAGGCGGCCGAGGAGCCTCACCGCATAGCAATCGGGGTGCGAGGCGAGGGATGCGGCGAGAAGGACCCAACGGCTACACGGAAGAGGCTTCGGGGCCGCCTCGGAATGGTCCAAGCATCGGACGCGCTTGGGGCGACTACCAGTGACAACCCCTTATCCCGCGACGCGTCCGATACACAGATAGTTCCAAGGCGGCCGAGGAGCCTCACCGCATAGCAATCGGGGTGCGAGGCGAGGGATGCGGCGAGAAGGACCCAACGGCTACACGGAAGAGGCTTCGGGGCCGCCTCGGAATGGTCCAAGCATCGGACGCGCTTGGGGCGACTACCAGTGACAACCCCTTATCCCGCGACGCGTCCGATACACAGATAGTTCCAAGGCGGCCGAGGAGCCTCACCGCATAGCAATCGGGGTGCGAGGCGAGGGATGCGGCGAGAAGGACCCAACGGCTAGACGGAAGAGGCTTCGGGTCCGCCTCGGAATGGTCCAAGCATCGGACGCGCTTGGGGCGACTACCAGTGACAACCCCTTATCCCGCGACGCGTCCGATACACAGATAGTTCCAAGGCGGCCGAGGAGCCTCACCGCATAGCAATCGGGGTGCGAGGCGAGGGATGCGGCGAGAAGGACCCAACGGCTAGACGGAAGAGGCTTCGGGTCCGCCTCGGAATGGTCCAAGCATCGGACGCGCTTGGGGCGACTACCAGTGACAACCCCTTATCCCGCGACGCGTCCGATACACAGATAGTTCCAAGGCGGCCGAGGAGCCTCACCGCATAGCAATCGGGGTGCGAGGCGAGGGATGCGGCGAGAAGGACCCAACGGCTAGACGGAAGAGGCTTCGGGTCCGCCTCGGAATGGTCCAAGCATCGGACGCGCTTGGGGCGACTACCAGTGACAACCCCTTATCCCGCGACGCGTCCGATACACAGATAGTTCCGAGGCGGCCGAGGAGCCTCACCGCATAGCAATCGGGGTGCGAGGCGAAGGATGCGGCGAGAAGGACCCAACGGCTAGACGGAAGAGGCTTCGGGTCCGCCTCGGAATGGTCTAAGCATCGGACGCGCTTGGGGCGACTACCAGTGACAACCCCTTATCCCGCGACGCGTCCGATACACAGATAGTTCCAAGGCGGCCGAGGAGCCTCACCGCATAGCAATCGGGGTGCGAGGCGAGGGATGCGGCGAGAAGGACCCAACGGCTAGACGGAAGAGGCTTCAGGGCCGCCTCGGAATGGTCCAAGCATCGGACGCGCTTGGGGCGACTACCAATGACAACCCCTTATCCCGCGACGCGTCCGATACACAGATAGTTCCGAGGCGGCCGAGGAGCCTCACCGCATAGCAATCGGGGTGCGAGGCGAGGGATGCGGCGAGAAGGACCCAACGGCTAGACGGAAGAGGCTTCAGGGCCGCCTCGGAATGGTCCAAGCATCGGACGCGCTTGGGGCGACTACCAGTGACAACCCCTTATCCCGCGACGCGTCCGATACACAGATAGTTCCGAGGCGGCCGAGGAGCCTCACCGCATAGCAATCGGGGTGCGAGGCGAGGGATGCGGCGAGAAGGACCCAACGGCTAGACGGAAGAGGCTTCAGGGCCGCCTCGGAATGGTCCAAGCATCGGACGCGCTTGGGGCGACTACCGTTGCCAACCCCTTATCCCGCGATGCGTCTGATACACAGATAGTTCCGAGGCGGCCGAGGAGCCTCACCGCATAGCAATCGGGTTGCGAGGCAGATTATTGGGAAGGGAACCCCCTGGGATGCGGCTCAAGCAGTGCCCAAAGGGACTGGAATGCGGAATCACATCGAGAGACCCAAATGCTATACGAGGGCTCAAATCGAATTATCGATTTGGCCACGACATGGACGCATCGGAACGACTACCTTTGCCGAACCACTCGCAATTGCATCCATACCGAAACCAATAGACATTTCCGTTAGAGCCCTCGCATAGCATTCGGGAATCTCGCATGCCCCTCTAAATCGACCAATGCTGGCGCTCAATGAAAATCCGAGCGCTACCACCGTTCGAGCGCCAGCATTGGTCGAGTTAGAGGGGCACGGGGGAGAATGCTCCAGTCAACACCTCCCCTATATAAGTTATTTGTCCGATTCTCGCACAACCGTAGTCTGCCTCGTCGAATCAAACAACGGTCCCAGATTCCGACTTCCGTTCCGTAGAGACCCAAAAGCTAGATGGAGGCTCGCAAGAAAGAGAGTCGGCGCATAGCAATCGGGTTTCTCGAACGTTTAGGGACCGAGCTCACTTGCGGATAGGGCAAAATCCGCCAAGCAACCCAAAAGCTAGACGGGGGCTCGAATCGAATCGCCTAGGCGGCCACAACAACGACGTGTTGGATCGACTACCAGTGCCAAACCATTCAGCAAGACTAGTCTGTGTCGAGGCCGGATAGAGATTCTCAGAGAGCGCCCGCATAGCATTTAGGAGACCTGCCGCGTCCCTCACACTCGACAAATGGTGGTGCACGTTTATAAATCCGAGCGATCCCAACCCTTTCAAGCACCAACATCGGTCGAGATAGAGGGGCACGGAGGGGGCTGCGTGAGACAACACAGTCCCCTATATAAGTTATTTGTCCGATTCTCACACATCCGAAGAATGGTCATCAAATCGGACAACAGCCCAAACTTCCGACTTCCGTCCCAGAAAGCCCAAGAGCTATCTAAAACGTTCATGGCCGGAACTCGATCGCGGCTATACCAGTCCGCCAAGCAACCCAAAAGCTAGACTGGAGCTCTAGTCGAATCACCTCTGTGGCCATTGCAAGGACGTGTTGGAGCGACTACCATTGCCGAACCATTCCGCAGGTCGAGTCCATACCAAGGCCGCATAGAGATTCACGATGAGCTCCTGCATAGCAATCAGGAGACTTGCCGTGTCCATCACAATCGATAAATCCTGGTGCAAGATTTTTGCATCCGAGCGCTCCAACCAGTCGAGCACCAGCATCAATCGACATAAACGGGCACGGGGGGAGGATGCTCGAGAACACTACCTCCCCTATATAAGTTATTTGTCCGATTCTCAAGCAGCCGAAGTCTGGTCATCGAATCGGGTCAAAGACCACAACTTCCGACTTTACCCACAATGCAAGTCATCGAATCGAACATCGGCCCCCGAGTCGGACTCCATGCGTATGTCAGGTCATCGGACCCAAATTCCGCCTTCCTGCGCATGGCGGGCCATCAATATCAACTCGGTCATCGGACCCAAACTCCGCCTTTTTGCGTATGGCACGCCTTCAAATCGGTCATCGGACCCAAATTCCGCCTTCCTGTGCATGGCGGGCCATCAACATCAACTCGGTCATCGGACCCAAATTCCGCCTTTCTGCGCATGGCACGCCATCAACTCGGTCATCGGACCCAAATTCCGCCTTCCTGCGCATGGCAGGTCATCGGACACAAATTCAGACCTCGCCAATATGCCTACGTATCGAATCGGTCATCGGACCCAACTTCCGACTTCATCCATACTGTAGGGTCTTTGAGGTTGGCGCGGTGCGCTCAACCCAGGGAGTCGACCCATCGAAGCATACACCTCCCCTATATAAGCTATTTGTCCGATTCCCACACCTGTGTAGTTTGCACCTCTGACCAGGACATCGACCCCAACTTCCGAACTCGACTGCAACGACGGCACCAGCGCCTTGGTGCGCACCTTGCGACGCACAGTCCCAACATTCGCCTTCCTGCACATGGCAGGTCATCGGACCCAAATTCCGACCTCGCGAGTATGCCTACATATCGAATCGGTCATCGGACCCAACTTCCGACTTCATCCATACCGTAGGGTCTTTGAGGTTGGCGCGGTGCGCTCAACCCGGGGAGTCGACCCAACGAAGCATACACCTCCCCTATATAAGCTATTTGTCCGATTCCCACACCTGTGTAGTTTGCACCTCCGATCAAGACATCGACCCCAACTTCCGAACTCGCCTCCAACGACCGAACCAGCGCCTTGGTGCGCACCTTGCAACGCACAGTGCCAACATTCGCCTTCCTGCACGTGGCAGGTCATCGGACCCAAATTCCGACCTCGCGAGTATGCCTACATATCGAATCGGTCATCGGACCCAACTTCCGACTTCATCCATACCGTAGGGTCTTTGAGGTTGGCGCGGTGCGCTCAACCCGGGGAGTCGACCCAACGAAGCATACACCTCCCCTATATAAGCTATTTGTCCGATTCCCACACCTGTGTAGCTTGCACCTCCGATCAGGACATCGACCCCAACTTCCGAACTCGACTAAAAAGACCGCACCAGCGCCTTGGTGTGCACCTTGCAACGCACAGTGTCAACATTCGCCTTCCTGCACATGGCAGGTCATCGGACCCAAATTCCGACCTCATGAGCATACCTACTAATCGAATTGGTCATCGGACCCAACTTCCGACTTCATCCATACCGTAGGGTCTTTGAGGTTGGCGCGGTGCGCTCAACCTGGGGAGTCGACCCATCGAAGCATACACCTCCCCTATATAAGCTATTTGTCCGATTCCGACACCTGTGTAGTTTGCACCTCCGCTCAGGACATCGACCCCAACTTCCGAACTCGCCTGCAACGACCGAACCAGCGCCTTGGTGCGCACCAAAAGTGCGCACTTTTGGAGGGCACTTTTGTGCGCTCCAAAGGTGCGCACTTTTGGAGGGCACTTTTCTGCGCTCCAAAGGTGCGCACTTTTGGAGGGCACTTTTTGGAGGGCACTTTTCTGCGCTCCAAAGGTGCGCACTTTTGGAGGGCACTTTTTGGAGGGCACTTTTCTGCGCTCCAAAGGTGCGCACTTTTGGAGGGCACTTTTTGGAGGGCACTTTTCTGCGCTCCAAAGGTGCGCACTTTTGGAGGGCACTTTTTGGAGGGCACTTTTCTGCGCTCCAAAGGTGCGCACTTTTGGAGGGCACTTTTTGGAGGGCACTTTTCTGCGCTCCAAAGGTGCGCACTTTTGGAGGGCACTTTTCTGCGCTCCAAAGGTGCGCACTTTTGGAGGGCACTTTTTGGAGGGCACTTTTCTGCGCTCCAAAGGTGCGCACTTTTGGAGGGCACTTTTTGGAGGGCACTTTTCTGCGCTCCAAAGGTGCGCACTTTTGGAGGGCACTTTTTGGAGGGCACTTTTCTGCGCTCCAAAGGTGCGCACTTTTGGAGGGCACTTTTGTGCACTCCAAAGGTGCGCACTTTTGGAGGGCACTTTTCCTGTGCTCCAAAGGTGCACACCTAGGTGAGCACCTTCGACCACACCTTGTAGCACACCAAACTCTGACTTTCGACTTCATCCGCAATGCAGGGTCTTTGAGGTTGGCGCAATGCGCACAACCAGGGGAGTCGACCCATCAAACCCAACACCTCCCCTATATAAGCTATTTGTCTGATTCTCATACATGCGTAGCCTGCAGGAGCAATTAGGACATCGACCCCAACTTTCGGCTTCTAAACGAAAACAAGGTCTTTGAGGTTGGTGTAATGCGAACAACTAGGGGAGTCAACCCATCAAACCCAACACCTCCCCTATATAAGCTATTTGTCTGATTCTCATACATGTGTAGTCTACAGGAGCAATTAGGACATCGACCCCAACTTTTGACTTCTTAACGAAAACAAGGTCTTTGAGGTTGACGTAATGCGCACAACCAGGGGAGTCGACCCATCAAACCCAACACCTCCCCTATATAAGCTATTTGTCCGATTCTCATACATGTGTAGCCTGCAGGAGCCATTAGGACATTGACCCCAACTTTTGACTTCTTAACGAAAACAAGGTCTTTGAGGTTGGCGTAATGCGCACAACCAAGGGAGTTGACCCATCAAACCCAACACCTCCCCTATATAAGCTATTTGTCTGATTCTCATACATGTGTAGCCTGCAACAACGATTAGGACATCCACCCCAACTTCTGAATTCGTCTGCGTTGACCGCACCAAAGGTGCACGCCTTGGTGCTCACCAAAATCCGACTTCCGACTTCTTCTGCTATGCGGGGTCTTTGAGGTTGGCGCAGTGCGCACAACCAGGGGAGTCAACCCACCGAATGCAACACCTCCCCTATATAAGCTATTTGTCTGATTCTCATACATGCGTAGACTGCAGCAATGATTAGGACATCCACCCCAACTTTTGACTTCTTAAACAAGACAGGGTCTTTGAAGTTGGTGCAGTGCACACAACCAGGGGAGTCGACCCATCAAACGCAACACCTCCCCTATATAAAGCTATTTGTCCGATTCTCATACGTGTAGTCTGCAGCAGCGATTAGGACATCGACCCCAACTTCCGAATTCGTTTGCATTGACCGCACCAAAGGTGCACGCCTTGGTGTGCACCCTGGAGTGCACTTTGGTGCTCACCTCGGTGCACACTTTGGTGTGCACCTCGGTGTGCACCAAAGGTGCGCACCTTGGAGCGCACCAAAGGTGTACACTTTGGAGCGCACCACATAGGGTCTTTGAGAGGTTGGCGCAGTGCGCACACCAAGGTGGGTGTTGAGGTGCGTGCCGAGGTGGGTGGGTGCTAGGGTGCGCTCCATGGTGGGTGCCAGGGTGGGTGCGTGCTAGGGTGGATTCCAAAGAGGGTCATAGGGTGGGTGCCAAGGTGGGTTGGTGATATAGTGGGTTCAAAGGTGGGTACTAGGGTGGGTTCCAAGGTGGGTCACAAGTTGGGTGCCAGGATGCGTGGGTGTTAGGTTGGGTGCCAAGGTGGGCTCCTGCGTGGGTGGGTGCTAGGGTGGGTTTCAAGGTGGACGCGAGGGCGGGTGCCAAGGTGGGTAACAAGTTGGGTGTTAGGATGGGTGAGTGCTAGAGTGGGTGCCAAGGTGGGTGGGTGCTAAGGTGGATGCCAAGGTGGTTCACAGGGTGGGTGGGTTCTAGGGTGAGTTCCAAGGTGGGTCACAGGTTCAGTGCTAGGGTGGGTGTCAAGGCGGGTGTCGAGGTGCCTGGGTGCTAGGGTGTGGATGCCAATGTGGGTCATAGGGTGGGTACTAGGGTGGGCTGCAATGTGGGTGCCAAGGTGGGTAACATGCTCGGTGGGTTCTAAATTGGGTGCCAGGGTGGGTGTGCACCCACCTTGCCCGAGGTGGGTGCCAAGGTGCCAGTGTGGGTGGGTGCTAAGGTGGATGCCAAGGTGGGTGAGAAGGTGGGTGATAGGTTGAGTGGTAGGATGGGTGGGTGCCAAGATGGGTCACAGGGTGGGTGCAAGGGTGGGTAGGTGCTAGGGTTGGTGTCAGGGTGGGTGGGTGCTAGGTTGGGTTCCAAGGTGGGTGCGAGGGTGAGTGTCAAGGTGGGTCACAGGTTAGGTGCTAGGATGGGTGAGTGCTAGGGTGCAAAGGTGCCAGGGTGGGTGCTAGGATGGGTCGATGCTAGGGTGAGTGGCAAGGTGGGTCCACAAGTGTCAAGGTGGGTGCCGAGGTGGGTGCCAAGTCGGCGACTGCTATGGTGGATGCCAAGGTGGGTCACGGGGTGGGTGCCAAGTTGCTAGGTTGGGTTCCAAGGTGGGTGCCAACGTGGGTGCTAGGGTGCGTGGGTTAAAGGGTGTGTCACAACGTGGGTGCCAGGATGGGTGCGCACCCACACTGGCCAAGACGGGTGCGGGTGCAAGGTTGGGTTCCAAGCCCGGTCACAGGCTGGGTGCTAGGATGGGTGGGTGCCAAGGTGGGCACCAGGGTGGGTGCACCCACCCTGGCCAAGGTGGGTCACGGGGTGGGTCCTAGGGTGGGTAACGGGGTGGGTACTAAGGTGCGTGCCAAGGTGGGTCATAGGGTGGGTGCCAAGGTGGGCACCAGGGTGGGTGTGCACCAACCCTAGCCAGGGTAGGTCACGGGGTGGTTGTCGGGGTGGGCGTCAAGGAGCCAAGGTGGGTGGCAAGTAGCCAAGTTGCGTGCCAAGGTGGGTGTCGGGGTGGGTGCCAAGGATCCAAGGTGGGTGCCAAGGAACCAAGGTGGGTGTCTGGGTGGGTGCCGAGGTGGGAGCCAGGGTGGGTCCCAAGGTGAGTGCAAAGGTGGGTGCCAGGGTCAAGGTGAGTGCCAATGTGGGTTCCAAGGTGCCAGGGTCAGGGTGAGTGCCAATGTGGGTTCAAAGGTGCTAAGTTGGGTGCGAGGTTGGGTGCGAGGGTGGGTGGGTGCCAAGGTGTGCTAGGTGGAAGCCCGGGTGGGTCGGCATCCCATGGGTGTCGAGTTGGGTGCCTGATGGGTGCTTCTTGTCAAGTTTTAGTCGTCGGGACTCATTTCGAGCCTTAGAGGTCGTTTCTTGTCCGGTTGCCCTGTCTTCGACCTGGGAACCCAATTTTGGTCCTCGGGTCCCATTTTTTTTTGTCTCGCATCCCACTTTTGGCCTGTGGCCTTTTCGGGGTCGATTCTCGTTTTGGGCATCAGAGCATGTTTCTTCTCCTAAAACCCAATATTTGTTTATTAAGTCTCGGAACACATTTTTGTTCTCGTGGACCCATCATGGGTCTTGGAACGCATTTGTGGTCCTTGGGTCCCATTTTGCATCCCGAAACTTGTGTTTTGGTGCTTGATCCCTATTTTGGGTGCCCACCTTGCACCAAGTGCGCACCCGGGGCAAACCGAGCGCCTTGGTGCACCGGGGCAAGATCGAGCGTGCACCCGAGGCGCCCCGAACATGCACCAAGGTGCACTCGGCCCACATGTGAGCGCAGGTCGTTGCGCCCGAGGTGGTGTGTGGGCACCGCGTTGCAGACGGGACACTGCACGCACACGACGCCCCCTCCAGGTGCACGCACGTAGGCCGGGCCGGGTGCACACCCGACGCCCTAGCAAGGTGCGCGCACCCGGGCAGGGCTCACACTTGGCGAACGGGGCGCACTTCGCGAGGGAGGGTGTGCACCTCGACGGGGGTGGGTGGCCGGGGTGGATTCGCACGTGGGTCGCGGTTTGCTAAGTACACACTGCGACAAGCTCATAACGGGTGCGATCATACCAGCGTTAGTGCACCGGATCCCATCAGAACTCCGCAGTTAAGCGCGCTTGGGCCGGAGTAGTACTGGGATGGGTGACCTCCCGGGAAGTCCCGGTGTTGCACCCTTTTTTAGTTTTTCGCCGGGCGTCGCAATGCTATTTGAATAAACCTTTTGCCCGTTTGCGTTCTCGTCGGGGCCGGGCCGGGCCGGGGTGCGCTGCCCGCACTACCGCGCGCGCGGGGGCGACACCGAGCGCGCACCCGAGGCGCCCCGAGCACACAGGCCACGGTGCAACCCGGGCGTTGTGCGCGCACCCCGGTGCGCCCGAGGTGCTGCGCGCGCACCCAGGTGAAATCGGTGTGCACCTCGGCCAGTGCGCGCTCGGTCGAGTCGCGCACGTTGGCCAAGGTGCACGGTGATGTTTCTTACTCTAAGGTTCCGCACCAGACGCCCGGGACAGGTGAGCGAAGCTGGGCGGGGCCGGGTGCGCGGCCGGGGCAGGTGCACGCAGCTGGAGAGAGCTTTGGAGCACACTTCGGAGCGCACCAATGATGCGCTCCATTCAAAAGTTTCCTGAAAAGGCAAAAAAAGTTGAGATTATAGAATTTCCCACTTGAGAGATTGTAAAAAAAAAAAATTTAAAATGAAGGAAACGCGGGTGCCAAGGTGTGCGCAGCCCAGCCAAGGTGTGCGCACCAAGGCGCCCACCCTGGCGAAGGTGCACGCAAGGTGCGCACCCGAGGCAAACCGGACAATTAACCCAACTTTCGACTTCGCGCGCACCTTGGAGCGCACTTCGGAGCGCTCCTTGGTGCGCACCAATCTTGGGCACCTCGGAGTGCACCATGGCGCCCACCAAGGTGCGCACCCGGGGCAAACCGAGCTCCGACTTCGTGCGCACCTTGGAGCGCACGAAAGGTGCGCACCATGGCGCCCACCAAGGTGCGCAGCCCAGCCAAGGCGTGCGCATCAAGGTGCGCACCCTGGCGAAGGTGCGCACCCGGGGCAAACCGAGCTCCGACTTCGTGCGCACCTTGGAGCGCACAAAAGGTGCGCAACCCAGCCAAGGTGTGCGCACCCCGGTCAAACCGAGCTCCGAATCGTGCGCACCAGAGGTGCACGCCATCGTGCGCACCTTGGAGCACACTTCGGAGCCCTCCTTGGTGCGCGCCGATGTTGCGCACCTCGGAGCGCACCCGGGGAAAACAATGCAATTAACCCGACTTTCGACTTCGTGGGCACCTCGGAGCGCTCTCGGGTTCGCACCTCGGAGCACACCGAGGTGCGCACCTTTGATGCGCTGCCTTCACCAATTTCCAGAAAAGGCAAGAAAACATTGAGAAGGTGTGCGCACCGAGGTGCCCACCCTGGCGAAGGTGCACGCGAGGTGCGCACCCGGGGCAAACCGGGCTCCGACTTCGTGCACGCCGCACCTTGGAGCACACTTCGGAGCGCTCCTTGGTGCGCACCAGGGCGCGCAACCCAGCCGAGGTGCCCACCCCGGCGAAGGTGCACGCGAGGTGCGCACCCGGGGCAAACCGGGCTCCGACTTCGTGCACGCCATGGTGCCCACCGCGGCGAAGGTGCACGCGAGGTGCGCACCCGGGGCAAACCGGGCTCCGACTTCGTGCACGCCGCACCTTGGAGCACACTTCGGAGCGCTCCTTGGTGCGCACCATGGTGCCCACCAGGGCGCGCAACCCCGCCGAAGGTGCACGCGAGGTGCGCACCCGGGGCAAACCGGGCTCCGACTTCGTGCACGCCGCACCTTGGAGCACACTTCGGAGCGCTCCTTGGTGCGCACCATGGTGCCCACCAGGGCGCGCAACCCCGCCGAAGGTGCACGCGAGGTGCGCACCCGGGGCAAACCGGGCTCCGACTTCGTGCACGCCATGGTGCGCACCGCGGCGAAGGTGCGCACCCGGGGCAAACCGGGCTCCGACTTCGTGCACGCCGCACCTTGGAGCACACTTCGGAGCGCTCCTTGGTGCGCACCAGGGCGCGCAACCCAGCCGAGGTGCCCACCCCGGCGAAGGTGCACGCGAGGTGCGTACCCGGGGCAAACCGGGCTCCGACTTCGTGCACGCCGCACCTTGGAGCACACTTCGGAGCGCTCCTTGGTGCGCACCATGGTGCCCACCAGGCCGCGCAACCCAGCCAAGGTGTGCGCACCAAGGTGCACGCGAGGTGCGCACCCGGGGCAAACCGGGGTCCGACTTCGTGCACGCCGCACCTTGGAGCACACATCGGGGCGCTCCCGGGTTCGCACCGGCGTTGCGCACCGTGGTGGGCACCTCGGAGCACACCAAGGTGGGCAGCGAGGTGCGCACCTTTGATGCGATGCCTTCACTAATTTCCATAAAAGGCAAAAAAAAAACGAGATTTTAAAATTTCCGTTTTGAAAGATAGTGAGAAAAAGGGAATGCTGGTGCCATCTTGAGCCCGCCCTGGTGCGCAGCCCAGCCAAGGTGTGCGCACCAAGGTGCCCACCCTGGCGAAGGTGCGCGCCCGGGCAATTAACCCAACTTCCAACTTCGCGCGCGCCAGGGTGGGAGCGCACCCAACAACCGGGCCTGGGAAGAGCCAATGCGAGAAACCCCACCAAACGCTCTGACAAAAAAAGAGGGGGCGCTCCAGTAACCCCGCTTCGGAGCGCACCCTGGGCAAACCCAGCCAAGGTGCCCACCCCGGCCAAGGTGCAGGCGAGGTGCGCACCCGGGGCAAACCGGGCTCCGACAACGTGCACGCCGCACCTTGGAGCACACTTCGTAGCGCTCCCGGGTGCGCACCTCAGAGCACACCAAGGTGGGCAGCGAGGTGCGCACCTTTGATGCGCTGCCTTCACTAATTTCCAGAAAAGGCAAAAAAAAAAGGAGATTTTAAAATTTCCGTTTTGAAAGATAGTGAAAAAAACGGAACGCGCGTGCCATCTTGAGCCCGCCCTGGTGCGCAGCCCAGGTAAGGTGCCCACCCTGGCAAAGGTGCGCACCCGGGCAATTAACCCTACTTCCGACTTCGTGCGCGCCAGGGTGGCAACCGGGCCTCGGAAGAGCCAATGCGAGAAACCCCACCAAACGCTCCGACAAAAAAAGAGGCGGCGCTCCAATAACCCCGCTTCGGAGCGCAGCCGGGGCAAACCCAGCCAAGGTGCCCACCCCGACGAAGGTGCACGCGAGGTGCGCACCCGGGGCAAACCGGGCTCCGACAACGTGCACGCAGCACCTTGGAGCACACTTCGAAGCACTCCCGGGTGCCCACCGGCGTTGCGCACCGTGGTGGGCAGCGAGGTGCGCACCTTTGATGCGCTGCCTTCACTAATTTCCAGAAAAAGGCAAAAAAAAATGAGATTTTAAAATTTCCGTTTTGAAAGATAGTGAAAAAAAAGGAACGCGGGTGCCATCTTGAGCCCGCCCTGGTGCGCAGCCCAGGCAAGGCATGCGCACCAAGGTGCCCACCCGAGGTGCACACCCGGGGCAAACCGGGCTCCGACTTCGTGCAGGCCGCACCTTGGAGCACACTTCGGAGCGCTCCTTGGTGCGCACCATGGTGCCCACCAGGGCGCGCAACCCAGCCAAGGTCTGCACACTAAGGTGCCCACCCCGGCGAAGGTGCACGCGAGGTGCGCACCCGGGGCAAACCGGGCTCCGACTTCGTGCACGCCATGGTGCCCACCGCGGCGAAGGTGCACGCGAGGTGCGCACCCGGGGCAAACCGGGCTCCGACTTCGTGCACGCCGCACCTTGGAGCACACTTCGGAGCGCTCCTTGGTGCGCACCATGGTGCCCACCAGGGCGCGCAACCCAGCCAAGGTGTGCGCACCAAGGTGCACGCGAGGTGCGCACCCGGGGCAAACCGGGGTCCGACTTCGTGCACGCCGCACCTTGGAGCACACATCGGAGCGCTCCCAGGTTCGCACCAGCGTTGCGCACCTTTGATGCGCTGCCTTCACTAATTTCCAGAAAAGGCAAAAAAAAACGATATTTTAAAATTTCCGTTCTGAAAGATAGTGAAAAAAACGGAACGCGGGTGCCATCTTGAGCCCTTCCTGGTGCGCAGCCCAGGCAAGTTGTGCGCACCAAGGTGCCCACCCTGGCGGAGGTGCGCGCCCGGGGCAAACCGGGCTCCGACTTCGTGCACTGCATGGTGCCCACCAAGGCGCGCAACCCAGCCAAGGTGCCCACCGCAGCGAAGGTGCACGCGAGGTGCACACCCGGGGCAAACCGGGCTCCGACTTCGTGCACGCCGCACCTTGGAGCACACTTCAGAGCGCTCCTTGGTGCGCACCAGGGCGCGCAACCCAGCCGAGGTGCCCACCCCGGCGAAGGTGCACGCGAGGTGCGCACCCGGGGCAAACCGGGCTCCGACTTCGTGCACGCCATGGTGCCCACCGCGGCGAAGGTGCGCACCCGGGGCAAACCGGGCTCCGACTTCGTGCACGCCGCACCTTGGAGCACACTTCGGAGCGCTCCTTGGTGCGCACCATGGTGCCCACCAGGCCGCGCAACCCAGCCAAGGTGTGCGCACCAAGGTGCACGCGAGGTGCGCACCCGGGGCAAACCGGGGTCCGACTTCGTGCACACCGCACCTTGGAGCACACATCGGGGCGCTCCCGGGTTCGCACCGGCGTTGCGCACCGTGGTGGGCACCTCGGAGCACACCAAGGTGGGCAGCGAGGTGCGCACCTTTGATGCGATGCCTTCACTAATTTCCATAAAAGGCAAAAAAAAAACGAGATTTTAAAATTTCCGTTTTGAAAGATAGTGAGAAAAAGGGAATGCTGGTGCCATCTTGAGCCTGCCCTGGTGCGCAGCCCAGCCAAGGTTTGCGCACCAAGGTGCCCACCCTGGCGAAGGTGCGCGCCCGGGCAATTAACCCAACTTCCAACTTCGCGCGCGCCAGGGTGGGAGCGCACCCAACAACCGGGCCTGGGAAGAGCCAATGCGAGAAACCCCACCAAACTCTCTGACAAAAAAAGAGGGGGCGCTCCAGTAACCCCGCTTCGGAGCGCACCCTGGGCAAACCCAGCCAAGGTGCCCACCCCGGCCAAGGTGCAGGCGAGGTGCGCACCCGGGGCAAACCGGGCTCCGACAACGTGCACGCCGCACCTTGGAGCACACTTCGTAGCGCTCCCGGGTGCGCACCTCAGAGCACACCAAGGTGGGCAGCGAGGTGCGCACCTTTGATGCGCTGCCTTCACTAATTTCCAGAAAAGGCAAAAAAAAAAGGAGATTTTAAAATTTCCGTTTTGAAAGATAGTGAAAAAAACGGAACGCGCGTGCCATCTTGAGCCCGCCCTGGTGCGCAGCCCAGGTAAGGTGCCACCCTGGCAAAGGTGCGCACCCGGGCAATTAACCCTACTTCCGACTTCGTGCGCGCCAGGGTGGCAACCGGGCCTCGGAAGAGCCAATGCGAGAAACCCCACCAAACGCTCCGACAAAAAAAGAGGCGGCGCTCCAATAACCCCGCTTCGGAGCGCAGCCGGGGCAAACCAAGCCAAGGTGCCCACCCCGACGAAGGTGCACGCGAGGTGCGCACCCGGGGCAAACCGGGCTCCGACAACGTGCACGCAGCACCTTGGAGCACACTTCGAAGCACTCCCGGGTGCCCACCGGCGTTGCGCACCGTGGTGGGCAGCGAGGTGCGCACCTTTGATGCGCTGCCTTCACTAATTTCCAGAAAAAGGCAAAAAAAAATGAGATTTTAAAATTTCCGTTTTGAAAGATAGTGAAAAAAAAGGAACGCGGGTGCCATCTTGAGCCCGCCCTGGTGCGCAGCCCAGGCAAGGCATGCGCACCAAGGTGCCCACCCGAGGTGCACACCCGGGGCAAACCGGGCTCCGACTTCGTGCAGGCCGCACCTTGGAGCACACTTCGGAGCGCTCCTTGGTGCGCACCATGGTGCCCACCAGGGCGCACCCGAGGCAAACCGGGCTCCGACTTCGTGCACGCCGCACCTTGGAGCACACATCGGAGCGCTCCCAGGTTCGCACCAGCGTTGCGCACCTTTGATGCGCTGCCTTCACTAATTTCCAGAAAAGGCAAAAAAAAACGATATTTTAAAATTTCCGTTCTGAAAGATAGTGAAAAAAACGGAACGCGGGTGCCATCTTGAGCCCTTCCTGATGCGCAGCCCAGGCAAGTTGTGCGCACCAAGGTGCCCACCCTGGCGGAGGTGCGCGCCCGGGGCAAACCGGGCTCCGACTTCGTGCACTGCATGGTGCCCACCAAGGCGCGCAACCCAGCCAAGGTGCCCACCGCAGCGAAGGTGCACGCGAGGTGCGCACCCGAGGTGCACACCCGGGGCAAACCGGGCTCCGACTTCGTGCACGCCGCACCTTGGAGCACACTTCAGAGCGCTCCTTGGTACGCACCAGGGCGCGCAACCCAGCCAAGGTGCTCACCCCGGCGAAGGTGCACGCGAGGTGCGCACCCGGGGCAAACCGGGCTCGGACTTCGTGCACGCCGCACCTTGGAGCACACATCGGAGCGCTCCCGGGTTCGCACCAGCATTGCGCACCTTTGATGCGCTGCCTTCACTAATTTCCAGAAAAGGCAAAAAAAAGAAAAAAATGAGATTTTAAAATTTCCGTTTTGAAAGATAGTGAAAAAAACGGAACGCGGGTGCCATCTTGAGCCCGCCCTGGTGTGCAGCCCAGGCAAGTTGTGCGCACCAAGGCACCCACCCTGGCCAAGGTGGGTCACGGGGTGGGTCCTAGGGTGGGTAACGGGGTGGGTACTAAGGTGCGTGCCAAGGTGGGTCATAGGGTGGGTGCCAAGGTGGGCACCAGGGTGGGTGTGCACCAACCCTAGCCAGGGTAGGTCACGGGGTGGTTGTCGGGGTGGGCGTCAAGGAGCCAAGGTGGGTGGCAAGTAGCCAAGTTGCGTGCCAAGGTGGGTGTCGGGGTGGGTGCCAAGGATCCAAGGTGGGTGCCAAGGAACCAAGGTGGGTGTCTGGGTGGGTGCCGAGGTGGGAGCCAGGGTGGGTCCCAAGGTGAGTGCAAAGGTGGGTGCCAGGGTCAAGGTGAGTGCCAATGTGGGTTCCAAGGTGCCAGGGTCAGGGTGAGTGCCAATGTGGGTTCAAAGGTGCTAAGTTGGGTGCGAGGTTGGGTGCGAGGGTGGGTGGGTGCCAAGGTGTGCTAGGTGGAAGCCCGGGTGGGTCGGCATCCCATGGGTGTCGAGTTGGGTGCCTGATGGGTGCTTCTTGTCAAGTTTTAGTCGTCGGGACTCATTTCGAGCCTTAGAGGTCGTTTCTTGTCCGGTTGCCCTGTCTTCGACCTGGGAACCCAATTTTGGTCCTCGGGTCCCATTTTTTTTTGTCTCGCATCCCACTTTTGGCCTGTGGCCTTTTCGGGGTCGATTCTCGTTTTGGGCATCAGAGCATGTTTCTTCTCCTAAAACCCAATATTTGTTTATTAAGTCTCGGAACACATTTTTGTTCTCGTGGACCCATCATGGGTCTTGGAACGCATTTGTGGTCCTTGGGTCCCATTTTGCATCCCGAAACTTGTGTTTTGGTGCTTGATCCCTATTTTGGGTGCCCACCTTGCACCAAGTGCGCACCCGGGGCAAACCGAGCGCCTTGGTGCACCGGGGCAAGATCGAGCGTGCACCCGAGGCGCCCCGAACATGCACCAAGGTGCACTCGGCCCACATGTGAGCGCAGGTCGTTGCGCCCGAGGTGGTGTGTGGGCACCGCGTTGCAGACGGGACACTGCACGCACACGACGCCCCCTCCAGGTGCACGCACGTAGGCCGGGCCGGGTGCACACCCGACGCCCTAGCAAGGTGCGCGCACCCGGGCAGGGCTCACACTTGGCGAACGGGGCGCACTTCGCGAGGGAGGGTGTGCACCTCGACGGGGGTGGGTGGCCGGGGTGGATTCGCACGTGGGTCGCGGTTTGCTAAGTACACACTGCGACAAGCTCATAACGGGTGCGATCATACCAGCGTTAGTGCACCGGATCCCATCAGAACTCCGCAGTTAAGCGCGCTTGGGCCGGAGTAGTACTGGGATGGGTGACCTCCCGGGAAGTCCCGGTGTTGCACCCTTTTTTAGTTTTTCGCCGGGCGTCGCAATGCTATTTGAATAAACCTTTTGCCCGTTTGCGTTCTCGTCGGGGCCGGGCCGGGCCGGGGTGCGCTGCCCGCACTACCGCGCGCGCGGGGGCGACACCGAGCGCGCACCCGAGGCGCCCCGAGCACACAGGCCACGGTGCAACCCGGGCGTTGTGCGCGCACCCCGGTGCGCCCGAGGTGCTGCGCGCGCACCCAGGTGAAATCGGTGTGCACCTCGGCCAGTGCGCGCTCGGTCGAGTCGCGCACGTTGGCCAAGGTGCACGGTGATGTTTCTTACTCTAAGGTTCCGCACCAGACGCCCGGGACAGGTGAGCGAAGCTGGGCGGGGCCGGGTGCGCGGCCGGGGCAGGTGCACGCAGCTGGAGAGAGCTTTGGAGCACACTTCGGAGCGCACCAATGATGCGCTCCATTCAAAAGTTTCCTGAAAAGGCAAAAAAAGTTGAGATTATAGAATTTCCCACTTGAGAGATTGTAAAAAAAAAAAATTTAAAATGAAGGAAACGCGGGTGCCAAGGTGTGCGCAGCCCAGCCAAGGTGTGCGCACCAAGGCGCCCACCCTGGCGAAGGTGCACGCAAGGTGCGCACCCGAGGCAAACCGGACAATTAACCCAACTTTCGACTTCGCGCGCACCTTGGAGCGCACTTCGGAGCGCTCCTTGGTGCGCACCAATCTTGGGCACCTCGGAGTGCACCATGGCGCCCACCAAGGTGCGCACCCGGGGCAAACCGAGCTCCGACTTCGTGCGCACCTTGGAGCGCACGAAAGGTGCGCACCATGGCGCCCACCAAGGTGCGCAGCCCAGCCAAGGCGTGCGCATCAAGGTGCGCACCCTGGCGAAGGTGCGCACCCGGGGCAAACCGAGCTCCGACTTCGTGCGCACCTTGGAGCGCACAAAAGGTGCGCAACCCAGCCAAGGTGTGCGCACCCCGGTCAAACCGAGCTCCGAATCGTGCGCACCAGAGGTGCACGCCATCGTGCGCACCTTGGAGCACACTTCGGAGCCCTCCTTGGTGCGCGCCGATGTTGCGCACCTCGGAGCGCACCCGGGGAAAACAATGCAATTAACCCGACTTTCGACTTCGTGGGCACCTCGGAGCGCTCTCGGGTTCGCACCTCGGAGCACACCGAGGTGCGCACCTTTGATGCGCTGCCTTCACCAATTTCCAGAAAAGGCAAGAAAACATTGAGAAGGTGTGCGCACCGAGGTGCCCACCCTGGCGAAGGTGCACGCGAGGTGCGCACCCGGGGCAAACCGGGCTCCGACTTCGTGCACGCCGCACCTTGGAGCACACTTCGGAGCGCTCCTTGGTGCGCACCAGGGCGCGCAACCCAGCCGAGGTGCCCACCCCGGCGAAGGTGCACGCGAGGTGCGCACCCGGGGCAAACCGGGCTCCGACTTCGTGCACGCCATGGTGCCCACCGCGGCGAAGGTGCACGCGAGGTGCGCACCCGGGGCAAACCGGGCTCCGACTTCGTGCACGCCGCACCTTGGAGCACACTTCGGAGCGCTCCTTGGTGCGCACCATGGTGCCCACCAGGGCGCGCAACCCCGCCGAAGGTGCACGCGAGGTGCGCACCCGGGGCAAACCGGGCTCCGACTTCGTGCACGCCGCACCTTGGAGCACACTTCGGAGCGCTCCTTGGTGCGCACCATGGTGCCCACCAGGGCGCGCAACCCCGCCGAAGGTGCACGCGAGGTGCGCACCCGGGGCAAACCGGGCTCCGACTTCGTGCACGCCATGGTGCGCACCGCGGCGAAGGTGCGCACCCGGGGCAAACCGGGCTCCGACTTCGTGCACGCCGCACCTTGGAGCACACTTCGGAGCGCTCCTTGGTGCGCACCAGGGCGCGCAACCCAGCCGAGGTGCCCACCCCGGCGAAGGTGCACGCGAGGTGCGTACCCGGGGCAAACCGGGCTCCGACTTCGTGCACGCCGCACCTTGGAGCACACTTCGGAGCGCTCCTTGGTGCGCACCATGGTGCCCACCAGGCCGCGCAACCCAGCCAAGGTGTGCGCACCAAGGTGCACGCGAGGTGCGCACCCGGGGCAAACCGGGGTCCGACTTCGTGCACGCCGCACCTTGGAGCACACATCGGGGCGCTCCCGGGTTCGCACCGGCGTTGCGCACCGTGGTGGGCACCTCGGAGCACACCAAGGTGGGCAGCGAGGTGCGCACCTTTGATGCGATGCCTTCACTAATTTCCATAAAAGGCAAAAAAAAAACGAGATTTTAAAATTTCCGTTTTGAAAGATAGTGAGAAAAAGGGAATGCTGGTGCCATCTTGAGCCCGCCCTGGTGCGCAGCCCAGCCAAGGTGTGCGCACCAAGGTGCCCACCCTGGCGAAGGTGCGCGCCCGGGCAATTAACCCAACTTCCAACTTCGCGCGCGCCAGGGTGGGAGCGCACCCAACAACCGGGCCTGGGAAGAGCCAATGCGAGAAACCCCACCAAACGCTCTGACAAAAAAAGAGGGGGCGCTCCAGTAACCCCGCTTCGGAGCGCACCCTGGGCAAACCCAGCCAAGGTGCCCACCCCGGCCAAGGTGCAGGCGAGGTGCGCACCCGGGGCAAACCGGGCTCCGACAACGTGCACGCCGCACCTTGGAGCACACTTCGTAGCGCTCCCGGGTGCGCACCTCAGAGCACACCAAGGTGGGCAGCGAGGTGCGCACCTTTGATGCGCTGCCTTCACTAATTTCCAGAAAAGGCAAAAAAAAAAGGAGATTTTAAAATTTCCGTTTTGAAAGATAGTGAAAAAAACGGAACGCGCGTGCCATCTTGAGCCCGCCCTGGTGCGCAGCCCAGGTAAGGTGCCCACCCTGGCAAAGGTGCGCACCCGGGCAATTAACCCTACTTCCGACTTCGTGCGCGCCAGGGTGGCAACCGGGCCTCGGAAGAGCCAATGCGAGAAACCCCACCAAACGCTCCGACAAAAAAAGAGGCGGCGCTCCAATAACCCCGCTTCGGAGCGCAGCCGGGGCAAACCCAGCCAAGGTGCCCACCCCGACGAAGGTGCACGCGAGGTGCGCACCCGGGGCAAACCGGGCTCCGACAACGTGCACGCAGCACCTTGGAGCACACTTCGAAGCACTCCCGGGTGCCCACCGGCGTTGCGCACCGTGGTGGGCAGCGAGGTGCGCACCTTTGATGCGCTGCCTTCACTAATTTCCAGAAAAAGGCAAAAAAAAATGAGATTTTAAAATTTCCGTTTTGAAAGATAGTGAAAAAAAAGGAACGCGGGTGCCATCTTGAGCCCGCCCTGGTGCGCAGCCCAGGCAAGGCATGCGCACCAAGGTGCCCACCCGAGGTGCACACCCGGGGCAAACCGGGCTCCGACTTCGTGCAGGCCGCACCTTGGAGCACACTTCGGAGCGCTCCTTGGTGCGCACCATGGTGCCCACCAGGGCGCGCAACCCAGCCAAGGTCTGCACACTAAGGTGCCCACCCCGGCGAAGGTGCACGCGAGGTGCGCACCCGGGGCAAACCGGGCTCCGACTTCGTGCACGCCATGGTGCCCACCGCGGCGAAGGTGCACGCGAGGTGCGCACCCGGGGCAAACCGGGCTCCGACTTCGTGCACGCCGCACCTTGGAGCACACTTCGGAGCGCTCCTTGGTGCGCACCATGGTGCCCACCAGGGCGCGCAACCCAGCCAAGGTGTGCGCACCAAGGTGCACGCGAGGTGCGCACCCGGGGCAAACCGGGGTCCGACTTCGTGCACGCCGCACCTTGGAGCACACATCGGAGCGCTCCCAGGTTCGCACCAGCGTTGCGCACCTTTGATGCGCTGCCTTCACTAATTTCCAGAAAAGGCAAAAAAAAACGATATTTTAAAATTTCCGTTCTGAAAGATAGTGAAAAAAACGGAACGCGGGTGCCATCTTGAGCCCTTCCTGGTGCGCAGCCCAGGCAAGTTGTGCGCACCAAGGTGCCCACCCTGGCGGAGGTGCGCGCCCGGGGCAAACCGGGCTCCGACTTCGTGCACTGCATGGTGCCCACCAAGGCGCGCAACCCAGCCAAGGTGCCCACCGCAGCGAAGGTGCACGCGAGGTGCACACCCGGGGCAAACCGGGCTCCGACTTCGTGCACGCCGCACCTTGGAGCACACTTCAGAGCGCTCCTTGGTGCGCACCAGGGCGCGCAACCCAGCCGAGGTGCCCACCCCGGCGAAGGTGCACGCGAGGTGCGCACCCGGGGCAAACCGGGCTCCGACTTCGTGCACGCCATGGTGCCCACCGCGGCGAAGGTGCGCACCCGGGGCAAACCGGGCTCCGACTTCGTGCACGCCGCACCTTGGAGCACACTTCGGAGCGCTCCTTGGTGCGCACCATGGTGCCCACCAGGCCGCGCAACCCAGCCAAGGTGTGCGCACCAAGGTGCACGCGAGGTGCGCACCCGGGGCAAACCGGGGTCCGACTTCGTGCACGCCGCACCTTGGAGCACACATCGGGGCGCTCCCGGGTTCGCACCGGCGTTGCGCACCGTGGTGGGCACCTCGGAGCACACCAAGGTGGGCAGCGAGGTGCGCACCTTTGATGCGATGCCTTCACTAATTTCCATAAAAGGCAAAAAAAAAACGAGATTTTAAAATTTCCGTTTTGAAAGATAGTGAGAAAAAGGGAATGCTGGTGCCATCTTGAGCCCGCCCTGGTGCGCAGCCCAGCCAAGGTTTGCGCACCAAGGTGCCCACCCTGGCGAAGGTGCGCGCCCGGGCAATTAACCCAACTTCCAACTTCGCGCGCGCCAGGGTGGGAGCGCACCCAACAACCGGGCCTGGGAAGAGCCAATGCGAGAAACCCCACCAAACTCTCTGACAAAAAAAGAGGGGGCGCTCCAGTAACCCCGCTTCGGAGCGCACCCTGGGCAAACCCAGCCAAGGTGCCCACCCCGGCCAAGGTGCAGGCGAGGTGCGCACCCGGGGCAAACCGGGCTCCGACAACGTGCACGCCGCACCTTGGAGCACACTTCGTAGCGCTCCCGGGTGCGCACCTCAGAGCACACCAAGGTGGGCAGCGAGGTGCGCACCTTTGATGCGCTGCCTTCACTAATTTCCAGAAAAGGCAAAAAAAAAAGGAGATTTTAAAATTTCCGTTTTGAAAGATAGTGAAAAAAACGGAACGCGCGTGCCATCTTGAGCCCGCCCTGGTGCGCAGCCCAGGTAAGGTGCCACCCTGGCAAAGGTGCGCACCCGGGCAATTAACCCTACTTCCGACTTCGTGCGCGCCAGGGTGGCAACCGGGCCTCGGAAGAGCCAATGCGAGAAACCCCACCAAACGCTCCGACAAAAAAAGAGGCGGCGCTCCAATAACCCCGCTTCGGAGCGCAGCCGGGGCAAACCAAGCCAAGGTGCCCACCCCGACGAAGGTGCACGCGAGGTGCGCACCCGGGGCAAACCGGGCTCCGACAACGTGCACGCAGCACCTTGGAGCACACTTCGAAGCACTCCCGGGTGCCCACCGGCGTTGCGCACCGTGGTGGGCAGCGAGGTGCGCACCTTTGATGCGCTGCCTTCACTAATTTCCAGAAAAAGGCAAAAAAAAATGAGATTTTAAAATTTCCGTTTTGAAAGATAGTGAAAAAAAAGGAACGCGGGTGCCATCTTGAGCCCGCCCTGGTGCGCAGCCCAGGCAAGGCATGCGCACCAAGGTGCCCACCCGAGGTGCACACCCGGGGCAAACCGGGCTCCGACTTCGTGCAGGCCGCACCTTGGAGCACACTTCGGAGCGCTCCTTGGTGCGCACCATGGTGCCCACCAGGGCGCACCCGAGGCAAACCGGGCTCCGACTTCGTGCACGCCGCACCTTGGAGCACACATCGGAGCGCTCCCAGGTTCGCACCAGCGTTGCGCACCTTTGATGCGCTGCCTTCACTAATTTCCAGAAAAGGCAAAAAAAAACGATATTTTAAAATTTCCGTTCTGAAAGATAGTGAAAAAAACGGAACGCGGGTGCCATCTTGAGCCCTTCCTGATGCGCAGCCCAGGCAAGTTGTGCGCACCAAGGTGCCCACCCTGGCGGAGGTGCGCGCCCGGGGCAAACCGGGCTCCGACTTCGTGCACTGCATGGTGCCCACCAAGGCGCGCAACCCAGCCAAGGTGCCCACCGCAGCGAAGGTGCACGCGAGGTGCGCACCCGAGGTGCACACCCGGGGCAAACCGGGCTCCGACTTCGTGCACGCCGCACCTTGGAGCACACTTCAGAGCGCTCCTTGGTACGCACCAGGGCGCGCAACCCAGCCAAGGTGCTCACCCCGGCGAAGGTGCACGCGAGGTGCGCACCCGGGGCAAACCGGGCTCGGACTTCGTGCACGCCGCACCTTGGAGCACACATCGGAGCGCTCCCGGGTTCGCACCAGCATTGCGCACCTTTGATGCGCTGCCTTCACTAATTTCCAGAAAAGGCAAAAAAAAGAAAAAAATGAGATTTTAAAATTTCCGTTTTGAAAGATAGTGAAAAAAACGGAACGCGGGTGCCATCTTGAGCCCGCCCTGGTGTGCAGCCCAGGCAAGTTGTGCGCACCAAGGCACCCACCCTGGCCAAGGTGGGTCACGGGGTGGGTCCTAGGGTGGGTAACGGGGTGGGTACTAAGGTGCGTGCCAAGGTGGGTCATAGGGTGGGTGCCAAGGTGGGCACCAGGGTGGGTGTGCACCAACCCTAGCCAGGGTAGGTCACGGGGTGGTTGTCGGGGTGGGCGTCAAGGAGCCAAGGTGGGTGGCAAGTAGCCAAGTTGCGTGCCAAGGTGGGTGTCGGGGTGGGTGCCAAGGATCCAAGGTGGGTGCCAAGGAACCAAGGTGGGTGTCTGGGTGGGTGCCGAGGTGGGAGCCAGGGTGGGTCCCAAGGTGAGTGCAAAGGTGGGTGCCAGGGTCAAGGTGAGTGCCAATGTGGGTTCCAAGGTGCCAGGGTCAGGGTGAGTGCCAATGTGGGTTCAAAGGTGCTAAGTTGGGTGCGAGGTTGGGTGCGAGGGTGGGTGGGTGCCAAGGTGTGCTAGGTGGAAGCCCGGGTGGGTCGGCATCCCATGGGTGTCGAGTTGGGTGCCTGATGGGTGCTTCTTGTCAAGTTTTAGTCGTCGGGACTCATTTCGAGCCTTAGAGGTCGTTTCTTGTCCGGTTGCCCTGTCTTCGACCTGGGAACCCAATTTTGGTCCTCGGGTCCCATTTTTTTTTGTCTCGCATCCCACTTTTGGCCTGTGGCCTTTTCGGGGTCGATTCTCGTTTTGGGCATCAGAGCATGTTTCTTCTCCTAAAACCCAATATTTGTTTATTAAGTCTCGGAACACATTTTTGTTCTCGTGGACCCATCATGGGTCTTGGAACGCATTTGTGGTCCTTGGGTCCCATTTTGCATCCCGAAACTTGTGTTTTGGTGCTTGATCCCTATTTTGGGTGCCCACCTTGCACCAAGTGCGCACCCGGGGCAAACCGAGCGCCTTGGTGCACCGGGGCAAGATCGAGCGTGCACCCGAGGCGCCCCGAACATGCACCAAGGTGCACTCGGCCCACATGTGAGCGCAGGTCGTTGCGCCCGAGGTGGTGTGTGGGCACCGCGTTGCAGACGGGACACTGCACGCACACGACGCCCCCTCCAGGTGCACGCACGTAGGCCGGGCCGGGTGCACACCCGACGCCCTAGCAAGGTGCGCGCACCCGGGCAGGGCTCACACTTGGCGAACGGGGCGCACTTCGCGAGGGAGGGTGTGCACCTCGACGGGGGTGGGTGGCCGGGGTGGATTCGCACGTGGGTCGCGGTTTGCTAAGTACACACTGCGACAAGCTCATAACGGGTGCGATCATACCAGCGTTAGTGCACCGGATCCCATCAGAACTCCGCAGTTAAGCGCGCTTGGGCCGGAGTAGTACTGGGATGGGTGACCTCCCGGGAAGTCCCGGTGTTGCACCCTTTTTTAGTTTTTCGCCGGGCGTCGCAATGCTATTTGAATAAACCTTTTGCCCGTTTGCGTTCTCGTCGGGGCCGGGCCGGGCCGGGGTGCGCTGCCCGCACTACCGCGCGCGCGGGGGCGACACCGAGCGCGCACCCGAGGCGCCCCGAGCACACAGGCCACGGTGCAACCCGGGCGTTGTGCGCGCACCCCGGTGCGCCCGAGGTGCTGCGCGCGCACCCAGGTGAAATCGGTGTGCACCTCGGCCAGTGCGCGCTCGGTCGAGTCGCGCACGTTGGCCAAGGTGCACGGTGATGTTTCTTACTCTAAGGTTCCGCACCAGACGCCCGGGACAGGTGAGCGAAGCTGGGCGGGGCCGGGTGCGCGGCCGGGGCAGGTGCACGCAGCTGGAGAGAGCTTTGGAGCACACTTCGGAGCGCACCAATGATGCGCTCCATTCAAAAGTTTCCTGAAAAGGCAAAAAAAGTTGAGATTATAGAATTTCCCACTTGAGAGATTGTAAAAAAAAAAAATTTAAAATGAAGGAAACGCGGGTGCCAAGGTGTGCGCAGCCCAGCCAAGGTGTGCGCACCAAGGCGCCCACCCTGGCGAAGGTGCACGCAAGGTGCGCACCCGAGGCAAACCGGACAATTAACCCAACTTTCGACTTCGCGCGCACCTTGGAGCGCACTTCGGAGCGCTCCTTGGTGCGCACCAATCTTGGGCACCTCGGAGTGCACCATGGCGCCCACCAAGGTGCGCACCCGGGGCAAACCGAGCTCCGACTTCGTGCGCACCTTGGAGCGCACGAAAGGTGCGCACCATGGCGCCCACCAAGGTGCGCAGCCCAGCCAAGGCGTGCGCATCAAGGTGCGCACCCTGGCGAAGGTGCGCACCCGGGGCAAACCGAGCTCCGACTTCGTGCGCACCTTGGAGCGCACAAAAGGTGCGCAACCCAGCCAAGGTGTGCGCACCCCGGTCAAACCGAGCTCCGAATCGTGCGCACCAGAGGTGCACGCCATCGTGCGCACCTTGGAGCACACTTCGGAGCCCTCCTTGGTGCGCGCCGATGTTGCGCACCTCGGAGCGCACCCGGGGAAAACAATGCAATTAACCCGACTTTCGACTTCGTGGGCACCTCGGAGCGCTCTCGGGTTCGCACCTCGGAGCACACCGAGGTGCGCACCTTTGATGCGCTGCCTTCACCAATTTCCAGAAAAGGCAAGAAAACATTGAGAAGGTGTGCGCACCGAGGTGCCCACCCTGGCGAAGGTGCACGCGAGGTGCGCACCCGGGGCAAACCGGGCTCCGACTTCGTGCACGCCGCACCTTGGAGCACACTTCGGAGCGCTCCTTGGTGCGCACCAGGGCGCGCAACCCCGCCGAGGTGCCCACCCCGGCGAAGGTGCACGCGAGGTGCGCACCCGGGGCAAACCGGGCTCCGACTTCGTGCACGCCATGGTGCCCACCGCGGCGAAGGTGCACGCGAGGTGCGCACCCGGGGCAAACCGGGCTCCGACTTCGTGCACGCCGCACCTTGGAGCACACTTCGGAGCGCTCCTTGGTGCGCACCATGGTGCCCACCAGGGCGCGCAACCCCGCCGAAGGTGCACGCGAGGTGCGCACCCGGGGCAAACCGGGCTCCGACTTCGTGCACGCCGCACCTTGGAGCACACTTCGGAGCGCTCCTTGGTGCGCACCATGGTGCCCACCAGGGCGCGCAACCCCGCCGAAGGTGCACGCGAGGTGCGCACCCGGGGCAAACCGGGCTCCGACTTCGTGCACGCCATGGTGCGCACCGCGGCGAAGGTGCGCACCCGGGGCAAACCGGGCTCCGACTTCGTGCACGCCGCACCTTGGAGCACACTTCGGAGCGCTCCTTGGTGCGCACCAGGGCGCGCAACCCAGCCGAGGTGCCCACCCCGGCGAAGGTGCACGCGAGGTGCGTACCCGGGGCAAACCGGGCTCCGACTTCGTGCACGCCGCACCTTGGAGCACACTTCGGAGCGCTCCTTGGTGCGCACCATGGTGCCCACCAGGCCGCGCAACCCAGCCAAGGTGTGCGCACCAAGGTGCACGCGAGGTGCGCACCCGGGGCAAACCGGGGTCCGACTTCGTGCACGCCGCACCTTGGAGCACACATCGGGGCGCTCCCGGGTTCGCACCGGCGTTGCGCACCGTGGTGGGCACCTCGGAGCACACCAAGGTGGGCAGCGAGGTGCGCACCTTTGATGCGATGCCTTCACTAATTTCCATAAAAGGCAAAAAAAAAACGAGATTTTAAAATTTCCGTTTTGAAAGATAGTGAGAAAAAGGGAATGCTGGTGCCATCTTGAGCCCGCCCTGGTGCGCAGCCCAGCCAAGGTGTGCGCACCAAGGTGCCCACCCTGGCGAAGGTGCGCGCCCGGGCAATTAACCCAACTTCCAACTTCGCGCGCGCCAGGGTGGGAGCGCACCCAACAACCGGGCCTGGGAAGAGCCAATGCGAGAAACCCCACCAAACGCTCTGACAAAAAAAGAGGGGGCGCTCCAGTAACCCCGCTTCGGAGCGCACCCTGGGCAAACCCAGCCAAGGTGCCCACCCCGGCCAAGGTGCAGGCGAGGTGCGCACCCGGGGCAAACCGGGCTCCGACAACGTGCACGCCGCACCTTGGAGCACACTTCGTAGCGCTCCCGGGTGCGCACCTCAGAGCACACCAAGGTGGGCAGCGAGGTGCGCACCTTTGATGCGCTGCCTTCACTAATTTCCAGAAAAGGCAAAAAAAAAAGGAGATTTTAAAATTTCCGTTTTGAAAGATAGTGAAAAAAACGGAACGCGCGTGCCATCTTGAGCCCGCCCTGGTGCGCAGCCCAGGTAAGGTGCCCACCCTGGCAAAGGTGCGCACCCGGGCAATTAACCCTACTTCCGACTTCGTGCGCGCCAGGGTGGCAACCGGGCCTCGGAAGAGCCAATGCGAGAAACCCCACCAAACGCTCCGACAAAAAAAGAGGCGGCGCTCCAATAACCCCGCTTCGGAGCGCAGCCGGGGCAAACCCAGCCAAGGTGCCCACCCCGACGAAGGTGCACGCGAGGTGCGCACCCGGGGCAAACCGGGCTCCGACAACGTGCACGCAGCACCTTGGAGCACACTTCGAAGCACTCCCGGGTGCCCACCGGCGTTGCGCACCGTGGTGGGCAGCGAGGTGCGCACCTTTGATGCGCTGCCTTCACTAATTTCCAGAAAAAGGCAAAAAAAAATGAGATTTTAAAATTTCCGTTTTGAAAGATAGTGAAAAAAAAGGAACGCGGGTGCCATCTTGAGCCCGCCCTGGTGCGCAGCCCAGGCAAGGCATGCGCACCAAGGTGCCCACCCGAGGTGCACACCCGGGGCAAACCGGGCTCCGACTTCGTGCAGGCCGCACCTTGGAGCACACTTCGGAGCGCTCCTTGGTGCGCACCATGGTGCCCACCAGGGCGCGCAACCCAGCCAAGGTCTGCACACTAAGGTGCCCACCCCGGCGAAGGTGCACGCGAGGTGCGCACCCGGGGCAAACCGGGCTCCGACTTCGTGCACGCCATGGTGCCCACCGCGGCGAAGGTGCACGCGAGGTGCGCACCCGGGGCAAACCGGGCTCCGACTTCGTGCACGCCGCACCTTGGAGCACACTTCGGAGCGCTCCTTGGTGCGCACCATGGTGCCCACCAGGGCGCGCAACCCAGCCAAGGTGTGCGCACCAAGGTGCACGCGAGGTGCGCACCCGGGGCAAACCGGGGTCCGACTTCGTGCACGCCGCACCTTGGAGCACACATCGGAGCGCTCCCAGGTTCGCACCAGCGTTGCGCACCTTTGATGCGCTGCCTTCACTAATTTCCAGAAAAGGCAAAAAAAAACGATATTTTAAAATTTCCGTTCTGAAAGATAGTGAAAAAAACGGAACGCGGGTGCCATCTTGAGCCCTTCCTGGTGCGCAGCCCAGGCAAGTTGTGCGCACCAAGGTGCCCACCCTGGCGGAGGTGCGCGCCCGGGGCAAACCGGGCTCCGACTTCGTGCACTGCATGGTGCCCACCAAGGCGCGCAACCCAGCCAAGGTGCCCACCGCAGCGAAGGTGCACGCGAGGTGCACACCCGGGGCAAACCGGGCTCCGACTTCGTGCACGCCGCACCTTGGAGCACACTTCAGAGCGCTCCTTGGTGCGCACCAGGGCGCGCAACCCAGCCGAGGTGCCCACCCCGGCGAAGGTGCACGCGAGGTGCGCACCCGGGGCAAACCGGGCTCCGACTTCGTGCACGCCATGGTGCCCACCGCGGCGAAGGTGCGCACCCGGGGCAAACCGGGCTCCGACTTCGTGCACGCCGCACCTTGGAGCACACTTCGGAGCGCTCCTTGGTGCGCACCATGGTGCCCACCAGGCCGCGCAACCCAGCCAAGGTGTGCGCACCAAGGTGCACGCGAGGTGCGCACCCGGGGCAAACCGGGGTCCGACTTCGTGCACGCCGCACCTTGGAGCACACATCGGGGCGCTCCCGGGTTCGCACCGGCGTTGCGCACCGTGGTGGGCACCTCGGAGCACACCAAGGTGGGCAGCGAGGTGCGCACCTTTGATGCGATGCCTTCACTAATTTCCATAAAAGGCAAAAAAAAAACGAGATTTTAAAATTTCCGTTTTGAAAGATAGTGAGAAAAAGGGAATGCTGGTGCCATCTTGAGCCCGCCCTGGTGCGCAGCCCAGCCAAGGTTTGCGCACCAAGGTGCCCACCCTGGCGAAGGTGCGCGCCCGGGCAATTAACCCAACTTCCAACTTCGCGCGCGCCAGGGTGGGAGCGCACCCAACAACCGGGCCTGGGAAGAGCCAATGCGAGAAACCCCACCAAACTCTCTGACAAAAAAAGAGGGGGCGCTCCAGTAACCCCGCTTCGGAGCGCACCCTGGGCAAACCCAGCCAAGGTGCCCACCCCGGCCAAGGTGCAGGCGAGGTGCGCACCCGGGGCAAACCGGGCTCCGACAACGTGCACGCCGCACCTTGGAGCACACTTCGTAGCGCTCCCGGGTGCGCACCTCAGAGCACACCAAGGTGGGCAGCGAGGTGCGCACCTTTGATGCGCTGCCTTCACTAATTTCCAGAAAAGGCAAAAAAAAAAGGAGATTTTAAAATTTCCGTTTTGAAAGATAGTGAAAAAAACGGAACGCGCGTGCCATCTTGAGCCCGCCCTGGTGCGCAGCCCAGGTAAGGTGCCACCCTGGCAAAGGTGCGCACCCGGGCAATTAACCCTACTTCCGACTTCGTGAACGCCAGGGTGGCAACCGGGCCTCGGAAGAGCCAATGCGAGAAACCCCACCAAACGCTCCGACAAAAAAAGAGGCGGCGCTCCAATAACCCCGCTTCGGAGCGCAGCCGGGGCAAACCAAGCCAAGGTGCCCACCCCGACGAAGGTGCACGCGAGGTGCGCACCCGGGGCAAACCGGGCTCCGACAACGTGCACGCAGCACCTTGGAGCACACTTCGAAGCACTCCCGGGTGCCCACCGGCGTTGCGCACCGTGGTGGGCAGCGAGGTGCGCACCTTTGATGCGCTGCCTTCACTAATTTCCAGAAAAAGGCAAAAAAAAATGAGATTTTAAAATTTCCGTTTTGAAAGATAGTGAAAAAAAAGGAACGCGGGTGCCATCTTGAGCCCGCCCTGGTGCGCAGCCCAGGCAAGGCATGCGCACCAAGGTGCCCACCCGAGGTGCACACCCGGGGCAAACCGGGCTCCGACTTCGTGCAGGCCGCACCTTGGAGCACACTTCGGAGCGCTCCTTGGTGCGCACCATGGTGCCCACCAGGGCGCACCCGAGGCAAACCGGGCTCCGACTTCGTGCACGCCGCACCTTGGAGCACACATCGGAGCGCTCCCAGGTTCGCACCAGCGTTGCGCACCTTTGATGCGCTGCCTTCACTAATTTCCAGAAAAGGCAAAAAAAAACGATATTTTAAAATTTCCGTTCTGAAAGATAGTGAAAAAAACGGAACGCGGGTGCCATCTTGAGCCCTTCCTGATGCGCAGCCCAGGCAAGTTGTGCGCACCAAGGTGCCCACCCTGGCGGAGGTGCGCGCCCGGGGCAAACCGGGCTCCGACTTCGTGCACTGCATGGTGCCCACCAAGGCGCGCAACCCAGCCAAGGTGCCCACCGCAGCGAAGGTGCACGCGAGGTGCGCACCCGAGGTGCACACCCGGGGCAAACCGGGCTCCGACTTCGTGCACGCCGCACCTTGGAGCACACTTCAGAGCGCTCCTTGGTACGCACCAGGGCGCGCAACCCAGCCAAGGTGCTCACCCCGGCGAAGGTGCACGCGAGGTGCGCACCCGGGGCAAACCGGGCTCGGACTTCGTGCACGCCGCACCTTGGAGCACACATCGGAGCGCTCCCGGGTTCGCACCAGCATTGCGCACCTTTGATGCGCTGCCTTCACTAATTTCCAGAAAAGGCAAAAAAAAGAAAAAAATGAGATTTTAAAATTTCCGTTTTGAAAGATAGTGAAAAAAACGGAACGCGGGTGCCATCTTGAGCCCGCCCTGGTGTGCAGCCCAGGCAAGTTGTGCGCACCAAGGCACCCACCCTGGCCAAGGTGGGTCACGGGGTGGGTCCTAGGGTGGGTAACGGGGTGGGTACTAAGGTGCGTGCCAAGGTGGGTCATAGGGTGGGTGCCAAGGTGGGCACCAGGGTGGGTGTGCACCAACCCTAGCCAGGGTAGGTCACGGGGTGGTTGTCGGGGTGGGCGTCAAGGAGCCAAGGTGGGTGGCAAGTAGCCAAGTTGCGTGCCAAGGTGGGTGTCGGGGTGGGTGCCAAGGATCCAAGGTGGGTGCCAAGGAACCAAGGTGGGTGTCTGGGTGGGTGCCGAGGTGGGAGCCAGGGTGGGTCCCAAGGTGAGTGCAAAGGTGGGTGCCAGGGTCAAGGTGAGTGCCAATGTGGGTTCCAAGGTGCCAGGGTCAGGGTGAGTGCCAATGTGGGTTCAAAGGTGCTAAGTTGGGTGCGAGGTTGGGTGCGAGGGTGGGTGGGTGCCAAGGTGTGCTAGGTGGAAGCCCGGGTGGGTCGGCATCCCATGGGTGTCGAGTTGGGTGCCTGATGGGTGCTTCTTGTCAAGTTTTAGTCGTCGGGACTCATTTCGAGCCTTAGAGGTCGTTTCTTGTCCGGTTGCCCTGTCTTCGACCTGGGAACCCAATTTTGGTCCTCGGGTCCCATTTTTTTTTGTCTCGCATCCCACTTTTGGCCTGTGGCCTTTTCGGGGTCGATTCTCGTTTTGGGCATCAGAGCATGTTTCTTCTCCTAAAACCCAATATTTGTTTATTAAGTCTCGGAACACATTTTTGTTCTCGTGGACCCATCATGGGTCTTGGAACGCATTTGTGGTCCTTGGGTCCCATTTTGCATCCCGAAACTTGTGTTTTGGTGCTTGATCCCTATTTTGGGTGCCCACCTTGCACCAAGTGCGCACCCGGGGCAAACCGAGCGCCTTGGTGCACCGGGGCAAGATCGAGCGTGCACCCGAGGCGCCCCGAACATGCACCAAGGTGCACTCGGCCCACATGTGAGCGCAGGTCGTTGCGCCCGAGGTGGTGTGTGGGCACCGCGTTGCAGACGGGACACTGCACGCACACGACGCCCCCTCCAGGTGCACGCACGTAGGCCGGGCCGGGTGCACACCCGACGCCCTAGCAAGGTGCGCGCACCCGGGCAGGGCTCACACTTGGCGAACGGGGCGCACTTCGCGAGGGAGGGTGTGCACCTCGACGGGGGTGGGTGGCCGGGGTGGATTCGCACGTGGGTCGCGGTTTGCTAAGTACACACTGCGACAAGCTCATAACGGGTGCGATCATACCAGCGTTAGTGCACCGGATCCCATCAGAACTCCGCAGTTAAGCGCGCTTGGGCCGGAGTAGTACTGGGATGGGTGACCTCCCGGGAAGTCCCGGTGTTGCACCCTTTTTTAGTTTTTCGCCGGGCGTCGCAATGCTATTTGAATAAACCTTTTGCCCGTTTGCGTTCTCGTCGGGGCCGGGCCGGGCCGGGGTGCGCTGCCCGCACTACCGCGCGCGCGGGGGCGACACCGAGCGCGCACCCGAGGCGCCCCGAGCACACAGGCCACGGTGCAACCCGGGCGTTGTGCGCGCACCCCGGTGCGCCCGAGGTGCTGCGCGCGCACCCAGGTGAAATCGGTGTGCACCTCGGCCAGTGCGCGCTCGGTCGAGTCGCGCACGTTGGCCAAGGTGCACGGTGATGTTTCTTACTCTAAGGTTCCGCACCAGACGCCCGGGACAGGTGAGCGAAGCTGGGCGGGGCCGGGTGCGCGGCCGGGGCAGGTGCACGCAGCTGGAGAGAGCTTTGGAGCACACTTCGGAGCGCACCAATGATGCGCTCCATTCAAAAGTTTCCTGAAAAGGCAAAAAAAGTTGAGATTATAGAATTTCCCACTTGAGAGATTGTAAAAAAAAAAAATTTAAAATGAAGGAAACGCGGGTGCCAAGGTGTGCGCAGCCCAGCCAAGGTGTGCGCACCAAGGCGCCCACCCTGGCGAAGGTGCACGCAAGGTGCGCACCCGAGGCAAACCGGACAATTAACCCAACTTTCGACTTCGCGCGCACCTTGGAGCGCACTTCGGAGCGCTCCTTGGTGCGCACCAATCTTGGGCACCTCGGAGTGCACCATGGCGCCCACCAAGGTGCGCACCCGGGGCAAACCGAGCTCCGACTTCGTGCGCACCTTGGAGCGCACGAAAGGTGCGCACCATGGCGCCCACCAAGGTGCGCAGCCCAGCCAAGGCGTGCGCATCAAGGTGCGCACCCTGGCGAAGGTGCGCACCCGGGGCAAACCGAGCTCCGACTTCGTGCGCACCTTGGAGCGCACAAAAGGTGCGCAACCCAGCCAAGGTGTGCGCACCCCGGTCAAACCGAGCTCCGAATCGTGCGCACCAGAGGTGCACGCCATCGTGCGCACCTTGGAGCACACTTCGGAGCCCTCCTTGGTGCGCGCCGATGTTGCGCACCTCGGAGCGCACCCGGGGAAAACAATGCAATTAACCCGACTTTCGACTTCGTGGGCACCTCGGAGCGCTCTCGGGTTCGCACCTCGGAGCACACCGAGGTGCGCACCTTTGATGCGCTGCCTTCACCAATTTCCAGAAAAGGCAAGAAAACATTGAGAAGGTGTGCGCACCGAGGTGCCCACCCTGGCGAAGGTGCACGCGAGGTGCGCACCCGGGGCAAACCGGGCTCCGACTTCGTGCACGCCGCACCTTGGAGCACACTTCGGAGCGCTCCTTGGTGCGCACCAGGGCGCGCAACCCCGCCGAGGTGCCCACCCCGGCGAAGGTGCACGCGAGGTGCGCACCCGGGGCAAACCGGGCTCCGACTTCGTGCACGCCATGGTGCCCACCGCGGCGAAGGTGCACGCGAGGTGCGCACCCGGGGCAAACCGGGCTCCGACTTCGTGCACGCCGCACCTTGGAGCACACTTCGGAGCGCTCCTTGGTGCGCACCATGGTGCCCACCAGGGCGCGCAACCCCGCCGAAGGTGCACGCGAGGTGCGCACCCGGGGCAAACCGGGCTCCGACTTCGTGCACGCCGCACCTTGGAGCACACTTCGGAGCGCTCCTTGGTGCGCACCATGGTGCCCACCAGGGCGCGCAACCCCGCCGAAGGTGCACGCGAGGTGCGCACCCGGGGCAAACCGGGCTCCGACTTCGTGCACGCCATGGTGCGCACCGCGGCGAAGGTGCGCACCCGGGGCAAACCGGGCTCCGACTTCGTGCACGCCGCACCTTGGAGCACACTTCGGAGCGCTCCTTGGTGCGCACCAGGGCGCGCAACCCAGCCGAGGTGCCCACCCCGGCGAAGGTGCACGCGAGGTGCGTACCCGGGGCAAACCGGGCTCCGACTTCGTGCACGCCGCACCTTGGAGCACACTTCGGAGCGCTCCTTGGTGCGCACCATGGTGCCCACCAGGCCGCGCAACCCAGCCAAGGTGTGCGCACCAAGGTGCACGCGAGGTGCGCACCCGGGGCAAACCGGGGTCCGACTTCGTGCACGCCGCACCTTGGAGCACACATCGGGGCGCTCCCGGGTTCGCACCGGCGTTGCGCACCGTGGTGGGCACCTCGGAGCACACCAAGGTGGGCAGCGAGGTGCGCACCTTTGATGCGATGCCTTCACTAATTTCCATAAAAGGCAAAAAAAAAACGAGATTTTAAAATTTCCGTTTTGAAAGATAGTGAGAAAAAGGGAATGCTGGTGCCATCTTGAGCCCGCCCTGGTGCGCAGCCCAGCCAAGGTGTGCGCACCAAGGTGCCCACCCTGGCGAAGGTGCGCGCCCGGGCAATTAACCCAACTTCCAACTTCGCGCGCGCCAGGGTGGGAGCGCACCCAACAACCGGGCCTGGGAAGAGCCAATGCGAGAAACCCCACCAAACGCTCTGACAAAAAAAGAGGGGGCGCTCCAGTAACCCCGCTTCGGAGCGCACCCTGGGCAAACCCAGCCAAGGTGCCCACCCCGGCCAAGGTGCAGGCGAGGTGCGCACCCGGGGCAAACCGGGCTCCGACAACGTGCACGCCGCACCTTGGAGCACACTTCGTAGCGCTCCCGGGTGCGCACCTCAGAGCACACCAAGGTGGGCAGCGAGGTGCGCACCTTTGATGCGCTGCCTTCACTAATTTCCAGAAAAGGCAAAAAAAAAAGGAGATTTTAAAATTTCCGTTTTGAAAGATAGTGAAAAAAACGGAACGCGCGTGCCATCTTGAGCCCGCCCTGGTGCGCAGCCCAGGTAAGGTGCCCACCCTGGCAAAGGTGCGCACCCGGGCAATTAACCCTACTTCCGACTTCGTGCGCGCCAGGGTGGCAACCGGGCCTCGGAAGAGCCAATGCGAGAAACCCCACCAAACGCTCCGACAAAAAAAGAGGCGGCGCTCCAATAACCCCGCTTCGGAGCGCAGCCGGGGCAAACCCAGCCAAGGTGCCCACCCCGACGAAGGTGCACGCGAGGTGCGCACCCGGGGCAAACCGGGCTCCGACAACGTGCACGCAGCACCTTGGAGCACACTTCGAAGCACTCCCGGGTGCCCACCGGCGTTGCGCACCGTGGTGGGCAGCGAGGTGCGCACCTTTGATGCGCTGCCTTCACTAATTTCCAGAAAAAGGCAAAAAAAAATGAGATTTTAAAATTTCCGTTTTGAAAGATAGTGAAAAAAAAGGAACGCGGGTGCCATCTTGAGCCCGCCCTGGTGCGCAGCCCAGGCAAGGCATGCGCACCAAGGTGCCCACCCGAGGTGCACACCCGGGGCAAACCGGGCTCCGACTTCGTGCAGGCCGCACCTTGGAGCACACTTCGGAGCGCTCCTTGGTGCGCACCATGGTGCCCACCAGGGCGCGCAACCCAGCCAAGGTCTGCACACTAAGGTGCCCACCCCGGCGAAGGTGCACGCGAGGTGCGCACCCGGGGCAAACCGGGCTCCGACTTCGTGCACGCCATGGTGCCCACCGCGGCGAAGGTGCACGCGAGGTGCGCACCCGGGGCAAACCGGGCTCCGACTTCGTGCACGCCGCACCTTGGAGCACACTTCGGAGCGCTCCTTGGTGCGCACCATGGTGCCCACCAGGGCGCGCAACCCAGCCAAGGTGTGCGCACCAAGGTGCACGCGAGGTGCGCACCCGGGGCAAACCGGGGTCCGACTTCGTGCACGCCGCACCTTGGAGCACACATCGGAGCGCTCCCAGGTTCGCACCAGCGTTGCGCACCTTTGATGCGCTGCCTTCACTAATTTCCAGAAAAGGCAAAAAAAAACGATATTTTAAAATTTCCGTTCTGAAAGATAGTGAAAAAAACGGAACGCGGGTGCCATCTTGAGCCCTTCCTGGTGCGCAGCCCAGGCAAGTTGTGCGCACCAAGGTGCCCACCCTGGCGGAGGTGCGCGCCCGGGGCAAACCGGGCTCCGACTTCGTGCACTGCATGGTGCCCACCAAGGCGCGCAACCCAGCCAAGGTGCCCACCGCAGCGAAGGTGCACGCGAGGTGCACACCCGGGGCAAACCGGGCTCCGACTTCGTGCACGCCGCACCTTGGAGCACACTTCAGAGCGCTCCTTGGTGCGCACCAGGGCGCGCAACCCAGCCGAGGTGCCCACCCCGGCGAAGGTGCACGCGAGGTGCGCACCCGGGGCAAACCGGGCTCCGACTTCGTGCACGCCATGGTGCCCACCGCGGCGAAGGTGCGCACCCGGGGCAAACCGGGCTCCGACTTCGTGCACGCCGCACCTTGGAGCACACTTCGGAGCGCTCCTTGGTGCGCACCATGGTGCCCACCAGGCCGCGCAACCCAGCCAAGGTGTGCGCACCAAGGTGCACGCGAGGTGCGCACCCGGGGCAAACCGGGGTCCGACTTCGTGCACGCCGCACCTTGGAGCACACATCGGGGCGCTCCCGGGTTCGCACCGGCGTTGCGCACCGTGGTGGGCACCTCGGAGCACACCAAGGTGGGCAGCGAGGTGCGCACCTTTGATGCGATGCCTTCACTAATTTCCATAAAAGGCAAAAAAAAAACGAGATTTTAAAATTTCCGTTTTGAAAGATAGTGAGAAAAAGGGAATGCTGGTGCCATCTTGAGCCCGCCCTGGTGCGCAGCCCAGCCAAGGTTTGCGCACCAAGGTGCCCACCCTGGCGAAGGTGCGCGCCCGGGCAATTAACCCAACTTCCAACTTCGCGCGCGCCAGGGTGGGAGCGCACCCAACAACCGGGCCTGGGAAGAGCCAATGCGAGAAACCCCACCAAACTCTCTGACAAAAAAAGAGGGGGCGCTCCAGTAACCCCGCTTCGGAGCGCACCCTGGGCAAACCCAGCCAAGGTGCCCACCCCGGCCAAGGTGCAGGCGAGGTGCGCACCCGGGGCAAACCGGGCTCCGACAACGTGCACGCCGCACCTTGGAGCACACTTCGTAGCGCTCCCGGGTGCGCACCTCAGAGCACACCAAGGTGGGCAGCGAGGTGCGCACCTTTGATGCGCTGCCTTCACTAATTTCCAGAAAAGGCAAAAAAAAAAGGAGATTTTAAAATTTCCGTTTTGAAAGATAGTGAAAAAAACGGAACGCGCGTGCCATCTTGAGCCCGCCCTGGTGCGCAGCCCAGGTAAGGTGCCACCCTGGCAAAGGTGCGCACCCGGGCAATTAACCCTACTTCCGACTTCGTGAACGCCAGGGTGGCAACCGGGCCTCGGAAGAGCCAATGCGAGAAACCCCACCAAACGCTCCGACAAAAAAAGAGGCGGCGCTCCAATAACCCCGCTTCGGAGCGCAGCCGGGGCAAACCAAGCCAAGGTGCCCACCCCGACGAAGGTGCACGCGAGGTGCGCACCCGGGGCAAACCGGGCTCCGACAACGTGCACGCAGCACCTTGGAGCACACTTCGAAGCACTCCCGGGTGCCCACCGGCGTTGCGCACCGTGGTGGGCAGCGAGGTGCGCACCTTTGATGCGCTGCCTTCACTAATTTCCAGAAAAAGGCAAAAAAAAATGAGATTTTAAAATTTCCGTTTTGAAAGATAGTGAAAAAAAAGGAACGCGGGTGCCATCTTGAGCCCGCCCTGGTGCGCAGCCCAGGCAAGGCATGCGCACCAAGGTGCCCACCCGAGGTGCACACCCGGGGCAAACCGGGCTCCGACTTCGTGCAGGCCGCACCTTGGAGCACACTTCGGAGCGCTCCTTGGTGCGCACCATGGTGCCCACCAGGGCGCACCCGAGGCAAACCGGGCTCCGACTTCGTGCACGCCGCACCTTGGAGCACACATCGGAGCGCTCCCAGGTTCGCACCAGCGTTGCGCACCTTTGATGCGCTGCCTTCACTAATTTCCAGAAAAGGCAAAAAAAAACGATATTTTAAAATTTCCGTTCTGAAAGATAGTGAAAAAAACGGAACGCGGGTGCCATCTTGAGCCCTTCCTGATGCGCAGCCCAGGCAAGTTGTGCGCACCAAGGTGCCCACCCTGGCGGAGGTGCGCGCCCGGGGCAAACCGGGCTCCGACTTCGTGCACTGCATGGTGCCCACCAAGGCGCGCAACCCAGCCAAGGTGCCCACCGCAGCGAAGGTGCACGCGAGGTGCGCACCCGAGGTGCACACCCGGGGCAAACCGGGCTCCGACTTCGTGCACGCCGCACCTTGGAGCACACTTCAGAGCGCTCCTTGGTACGCACCAGGGCGCGCAACCCAGCCAAGGTGCTCACCCCGGCGAAGGTGCACGCGAGGTGCGCACCCGGGGCAAACCGGGCTCGGACTTCGTGCACGCCGCACCTTGGAGCACACATCGGAGCGCTCCCGGGTTCGCACCAGCATTGCGCACCTTTGATGCGCTGCCTTCACTAATTTCCAGAAAAGGCAAAAAAAAGAAAAAAATGAGATTTTAAAATTTCCGTTTTGAAAGATAGTGAAAAAAACGGAACGCGGGTGCCATCTTGAGCCCGCCCTGGTGTGCAGCCCAGGCAAGTTGTGCGCACCAAGGCACCCACCCTGGCCAAGGTGGGTCACGGGGTGGGTCCTAGGGTGGGTAACGGGGTGGGTACTAAGGTGCGTGCCAAGGTGGGTCATAGGGTGGGTGCCAAGGTGGGCACCAGGGTGGGTGTGCACCAACCCTAGCCAGGGTAGGTCACGGGGTGGTTGTCGGGGTGGGCGTCAAGGAGCCAAGGTGGGTGGCAAGTAGCCAAGTTGCGTGCCAAGGTGGGTGTCGGGGTGGGTGCCAAGGATCCAAGGTGGGTGCCAAGGAACCAAGGTGGGTGTCTGGGTGGGTGCCGAGGTGGGAGCCAGGGTGGGTCCCAAGGTGAGTGCAAAGGTGGGTGCCAGGGTCAAGGTGAGTGCCAATGTGGGTTCCAAGGTGCCAGGGTCAGGGTGAGTGCCAATGTGGGTTCAAAGGTGCTAAGTTGGGTGCGAGGTTGGGTGCGAGGGTGGGTGGGTGCCAAGGTGTGCTAGGTGGAAGCCCGGGTGGGTCGGCATCCCATGGGTGTCGAGTTGGGTGCCTGATGGGTGCTTCTTGTCAAGTTTTAGTCGTCGGGACTCATTTCGAGCCTTAGAGGTCGTTTCTTGTCCGGTTGCCCTGTCTTCGACCTGGGAACCCAATTTTGGTCCTCGGGTCCCATTTTTTTTTGTCTCGCATCCCACTTTTGGCCTGTGGCCTTTTCGGGGTCGATTCTCGTTTTGGGCATCAGAGCATGTTTCTTCTCCTAAAACCCAATATTTGTTTATTAAGTCTCGGAACACATTTTTGTTCTCGTGGACCCATCATGGGTCTTGGAACGCATTTGTGGTCCTTGGGTCCCATTTTGCATCCCGAAACTTGTGTTTTGGTGCTTGATCCCTATTTTGGGTGCCCACCTTGCACCAAGTGCGCACCCGGGGCAAACCGAGCGCCTTGGTGCACCGGGGCAAGATCGAGCGTGCACCCGAGGCGCCCCGAACATGCACCAAGGTGCACTCGGCCCACATGTGAGCGCAGGTCGTTGCGCCCGAGGTGGTGTGTGGGCACCGCGTTGCAGACGGGACACTGCACGCACACGACGCCCCCTCCAGGTGCACGCACGTAGGCCGGGCCGGGTGCACACCCGACGCCCTAGCAAGGTGCGCGCACCCGGGCAGGGCTCACACTTGGCGAACGGGGCGCACTTCGCGAGGGAGGGTGTGCACCTCGACGGGGGTGGGTGGCCGGGGTGGATTCGCACGTGGGTCGCGGTTTGCTAAGTACACACTGCGACAAGCTCATAACGGGTGCGATCATACCAGCGTTAGTGCACCGGATCCCATCAGAACTCCGCAGTTAAGCGCGCTTGGGCCGGAGTAGTACTGGGATGGGTGACCTCCCGGGAAGTCCCGGTGTTGCACCCTTTTTTAGTTTTTCGCCGGGCGTCGCAATGCTATTTGAATAAACCTTTTGCCCGTTTGCGTTCTCGTCGGGGCCGGGCCGGGCCGGGGTGCGCTGCCCGCACTACCGCGCGCGCGGGGGCGACACCGAGCGCGCACCCGAGGCGCCCCGAGCACACAGGCCACGGTGCAACCCGGGCGTTGTGCGCGCACCCCGGTGCGCCCGAGGTGCTGCGCGCGCACCCAGGTGAAATCGGTGTGCACCTCGGCCAGTGCGCGCTCGGTCGAGTCGCGCACGTTGGCCAAGGTGCACGGTGATGTTTCTTACTCTAAGGTTCCGCACCAGACGCCCGGGACAGGTGAGCGAAGCTGGGCGGGGCCGGGTGCGCGGCCGGGGCAGGTGCACGCAGCTGGAGAGAGCTTTGGAGCACACTTCGGAGCGCACCAATGATGCGCTCCATTCAAAAGTTTCCTGAAAAGGCAAAAAAAGTTGAGATTATAGAATTTCCCACTTGAGAGATTGTAAAAAAAAAAAATTTAAAATGAAGGAAACGCGGGTGCCAAGGTGTGCGCAGCCCAGCCAAGGTGTGCGCACCAAGGCGCCCACCCTGGCGAAGGTGCACGCAAGGTGCGCACCCGAGGCAAACCGGACAATTAACCCAACTTTCGACTTCGCGCGCACCTTGGAGCGCACTTCGGAGCGCTCCTTGGTGCGCACCAATCTTGGGCACCTCGGAGTGCACCATGGCGCCCACCAAGGTGCGCACCCGGGGCAAACCGAGCTCCGACTTCGTGCGCACCTTGGAGCGCACGAAAGGTGCGCACCATGGCGCCCACCAAGGTGCGCAGCCCAGCCAAGGCGTGCGCATCAAGGTGCGCACCCTGGCGAAGGTGCGCACCCGGGGCAAACCGAGCTCCGACTTCGTGCGCACCTTGGAGCGCACAAAAGGTGCGCAACCCAGCCAAGGTGTGCGCACCCCGGTCAAACCGAGCTCCGAATCGTGCGCACCAGAGGTGCACGCCATCGTGCGCACCTTGGAGCACACTTCGGAGCCCTCCTTGGTGCGCGCCGATGTTGCGCACCTCGGAGCGCACCCGGGGAAAACAATGCAATTAACCCGACTTTCGACTTCGTGGGCACCTCGGAGCGCTCTCGGGTTCGCACCTCGGAGCACACCGAGGTGCGCACCTTTGATGCGCTGCCTTCACCAATTTCCAGAAAAGGCAAGAAAACATTGAGAAGGTGTGCGCACCGAGGTGCCCACCCTGGCGAAGGTGCACGCGAGGTGCGCACCCGGGGCAAACCGGGCTCCGACTTCGTGCACGCCGCACCTTGGAGCACACTTCGGAGCGCTCCTTGGTGCGCACCAGGGCGCGCAACCCCGCCGAAGGTGCACGCGAGGTGCGCACCCGGGGCAAACCGGGCTCCGACTTCGTGCACGCCATGGTGCGCACCGCGGCGAAGGTGCGCACCCGGGGCAAACCGGGCTCCGACTTCGTGCACGCCGCACCTTGGAGCACACTTCGGAGCGCTCCTTGGTGCGCACCAGGGCGCGCAACCCAGCCGAGGTGCCCACCCCGGCGAAGGTGCACGCGAGGTGCGTACCCGGGGCAAACCGGGCTCCGACTTCGTGCACGCCGCACCTTGGAGCACACTTCGGAGCGCTCCTTGGTGCGCACCATGGTGCCCACCAGGCCGCGCAACCCAGCCAAGGTGTGCGCACCAAGGTGCACGCGAGGTGCGCACCCGGGGCAAACCGGGGTCCGACTTCGTGCACGCCGCACCTTGGAGCACACATCGGGGCGCTCCCGGGTTCGCACCGGCGTTGCGCACCGTGGTGGACACCTCGGAGCACACCAAGGTGGGCAGCGAGGTGCGCACCTTTGATGCGATGCCTTCACTAATTTCCATAAAAGGCAAAAAAAAAACGAGATTTTAAAATTTCCGTTTTGAAAGATAGTGAGAAAAAGGGAATGCTGGTGCCATCTTGAGCCCGCCCTGGTGCGCAGCCCAGCCAAGGTGTGCGCACCAAGGTGCCCACCCTGGCGAAGGTGCGCGCCCGGGCAATTAACCCAACTTCCAACTTCGCGCGCGCCAGGGTGGGAGCGCACCCAACAACCGGGCCTGGGAAGAGCCAATGCGAGAAACCCCACCAAACGCTCTGACAAAAAAAGAGGGGGCGCTCCAGTAACCCCGCTTCGGAGCGCACCCTGGGCAAACCCAGCCAAGGTGCCCACCCCGGCCAAGGTGCAGGCGAGGTGCGCACCCGGGGCAAACCGGGCTCCGACAACGTGCACGCCGCACCTTGGAGCACACTTCGTAGCGCTCCCGGGTGCGCACCTCAGAGCACACCAAGGTGGGCAGCGAGGTGCGCACCTTTGATGCGCTGCCTTCACTAATTTCCAGAAAAGGCAAAAAAAAAAGGAGATTTTAAAATTTCCGTTTTGAAAGATAGTGAAAAAAACGGAACGCACGTGCCATCTTGAGCCCGCCCTGGTGCGCAGCCCAGGTAAGGTGCCCACCCTGGCAAAGGTGCGCACCCGGGCAATTAACCCTACTTCCGACTTCGTGCGCGCCAGGGTGGCAACCGGGCCTCGGAAGAGCCAATGCGAGAAACCCCACCAAACGCTCCGACAAAAAAAGAGGCGGCGCTCCAATAACCCCGCTTCGGAGCGCAGCCGGGGCAAACCCAGCCAAGGTGCCCACCCCGACGAAGGTGCACGCGAGGTGCGCACCCGGGGCAAACCGGGCTCCGACAACGTGCACGCAGCACCTTGGAGCACACTTCGAAGCACTCCCGGGTGCCCACCGGCGTTGCGCACCGTGGTGGGCAGCGAGGTGCGCACCTTTGATGCGCTGCCTTCACTAATTTCCAGAAAAAGGCAAAAAAAAATGAGATTTTAAAATTTCCGTTTTGAAAGATAGTGAAAAAAAAGGAACGCGGGTGCCATCTTGAGCCCGCCCTGGTGCGCAGCCCAGGCAAGGCATGCGCACCAAGGTGCCCACCCGAGGTGCACACCCGGGGCAAACCGGGCTCCGACTTCGTGCAGGCCGCACCTTGGAGCACACTTCGGAGCGCTCCTTGGTGCGCACCATGGTGCCCACCAGGGCGCGCAACCCAGCCAAGGTCTGCACACCAAGGTGCCCACCCCGGCGAAGGTGCACGCGAGGTGCGCACCCGGGGCAAACCGGGCTCCGACTTCGTGCACGCCATGGTGCCCACCGCGGCGAAGGTGCACGCGAGGTGCGCACCCGGGG
>NW_026728978.1:47500-77500 GCF_030272615.1 Cryptomeria japonica | reverse complement strand
CGATCAGCCCTCACAATGGCCCAAGGCCAGAGATCGGACTGCTACGATTTACCCCAACAATCATCGTGCCACTCTTCGCAGAGAGGTGATAGACGCCAACGAGCCCGCGCATAGCAATCGAGGTGTAAAAAGGGCGTTGAAGGCAGGAAGCCTGGACGAAAGAGGCTACGAGGTCACCTCGAAGCGGTCTAAGAATCGGGCGCACTTGGGGCGACTACCAGTGCCAACCCCTTATCCCGCGGTGCGTCCGACACACAGAAATTTCCAAGGCGGCCAAGGAGCCTCCCCGCATAGCAATCGGGGTGTGAGGTTACGGATGCAGCATTGATAGCAATCGAGGTGTGAGGCGAAGGATGCAGAAGTGAGAGCCGAGGGATGTAGCAGAGATAGCAATCGGGGTGTGTGATGCAGAAGAGATAGCAATCGAGGTGTGCGGTGGGAAGGGCCCAGCAGCCAGAATGCATGAAGCGACGGATGAAGCAGTGATGACAACCGGGCTGTGAGGAGAGGAGGGATGCAGCCAAGAAAGCAATCAGGGCTCGAGGCAAGGGATGCATCAAGGATAGCAATCATGTTGTGAGGCGAGATTCCAAAGGCTAAACGTGAGAGGCTGCAGGGTCGACTCAGAGAGGTCTATGCATGTGAGAGGCTGAAAGCAAGGTCGACTCGGAGCGGTCTATGCATCGGGCGCGCTTGGGGCGACTACCAGTGCCAACCCCTTATCCCGCGACGCGTCCGACAAAGAGAACGTTCCAAGGCGGCAGAGGAGGTTACCAGCCGAAGGATGCAGTAGCAATAACAGGTATAGTTCCGCGGCGGCCGAGAAGACTCACCGCATAGGAATCGGGATGCGAGGCGAGGGATGCGGCGGGAAGGCCCCGACGGCTAAACGGAAGAGGCTGCAGGGCCGCCTCGGAATGGTCCAAGCATCGGATGCGATTGGGACGACTACCAGTGCCAACCCCTTATCCCGCGATGCGTCCGATACACAGATAGTTCCAAGGCGGCCGAGGAGCCTCACCGCATATCAATCGGGGTGCGAGGCGAGGGATGGGGCGGGAAGGCCCCAACGGCTAGACGGAAGAGGCTTCAGGGCCACCTCGGAATGGTCCAAGCATCGGACGCGCTTGGGGCGACTGCCAGTGCCAACCCCTTATCCCGCGATGCGTCCGATACACAGATGGTTCCAAGGCGGCCGAGGAGCCTCACCGCATAGCAATCGGGGGTGCGAGGCGAGGGATGGGGCGGGAAGGCCCCAACGGCTAGACGGAAGAGGCTTCAGGGCCGCCTAGGAATGGTCCAAGCATCGGACACGCTTGGGGCGACTACCAGTGACAGCCCCCTATCCCGCGATGCGTCCGATACGAAGATGGTTCCAAGGCGGCCGTGGAGCCTCACCGCATAGCAATCGGGGTGCGAGGTGGGGGATGCGGCGAGATGGCCCCAACGGCTAGACGGAAGAGGCCACAGGGCCGCGTCGGAATAGTCCAAGCATCGGACGCGCTTGGGGCGACTACCAGTGACAACCCCTTATCCCGCGATGCGTCCGATACGAAGATAGTTCCAAGGCGGCCGAGGAGCCTCACCGCATAGCAATCGGGGTGCGAGGTGGGGGATGCGGCGAGATGGCCCCAACGGCTAGACGGAAGAGGCTGCAGGGCCGCCTCGGAATAGTCCAAGCATCGGACGCGCTTGGGGCCACTACCAGTGACAACCCCTTATCCCGCAATGCGTCCGATACGAAGATAGTTCCAAGGCGGCCGAAGAGCCTCACCGCATAGCAATCGGGGTGCGAGGTGGGGGATGCGGCGAGATGGCCCCAACGGCTAGACGGAAGAGGCCACAGGGCCGCCTCGGAATAGTCCAAGCATCGGACGCGCTTGGGGCGACTACCAGTGACAACCCCTTATCCCGCGATGCGTCCGATACGAAGATAGTTCCCAGGCGGCCGAGGAGCCTCACCGCATAGCAATCGGGGTGCGAGGCGAGGGATGCGGCGAGATGGCCCCAAAGGCTAGACGGAAGAGGCTGCAGGGCTGCCTCGGAATAGTCCAAGCATCGGACGCGCTTGGGGCGACTACCACTGCCAACCCCTTATCCCGCGATGCGTTCGATACACAGATAGTTCCGAGGCGGCCGAGGAGGTGGGGGATGCAGCGAGATGGCCCCAACGGCTAGACGGAAGAGGCTGCAGGGCCGCCTCGGAATAGTCCAAGCATCGGACGCGCTTGGGGCGACTACCAGTGACAACCCCTTATCCCGCGATGCGTCCGATACACAGATAGTTCCGAGGCGGCCAAGGAGCCTCACCGCATAGCAATCGTGGTGCGAGGTGGGGGATGCGGCGAGATGGCCCCAACGGCTAGACGGAAGAGGCTGCAGGGCCGCCTCGGAATGGTCCAAGCATCGGATGCGCTTGGGGCGACTACCACTGCCAACCCCTTATCCCGCGATGCGTCCGATACACAGATAGTTCCAAGGCGGCCGAGGAGCCTCACAGCATAGCAATCAGGGTGCGAGGCGAGGGATGCGGCGAGAAAGCCCCAACGGCTAGAGGGAAGAGGCTTCAGGTCCGCCTCGGAATGGTCCAAGCATTGGACGCGCTTGGGGCGACTACCAGTGACAACCCCTTATCCCGCGACGCGTCCGATACACAGATAGTTCCAAGGCGGCCGAGGAGCCTCACCGCATAGCAATCGGGGTGCGAGGCGAGGGATGCGGCGAGAAGGACCCAACGGCTACACGGAAGAGGCTTCGGGGCCGCCTCGGAATGGTCCAAGCATCGGACGCGCTTGGGGCGACTACCAGTGACAACCCCTTATCCCGCGACGCGTCCGATACACAGATAGTTCCAAGGCGGCCGAGGAGCCTCACCGCATAGCAATCGGGGTGCGAGGCGAGGGATGCGGCGAGAAGGACCCAACGGCTACACGGAAGAGGCTTCGGGGCCGCCTCAGAATGGTCCAAGCATCGGACGCGCTTGGGGCGACTACCAGTGACAACCCCTTATCCCGCGACGCGTCCGATACACAGATAGTTCCAAGGCGGCCGAGGAGCCTCACCGCATAGCAATCGGGGTGCGAGGCGAGGGATGCGGCGAGAAGGACCCAACGGCTAGACGGAAGAGGCTTCGGGTCCGCCTCGGAATGGTCCAAGCATCGGACGCGCTTGGGGCGACTACCAGTGACAACCCCTTATCCCGCGACGCGTCCGATACACAGATAGTTCCAAGGCGGCCGAGGAGCCTCACCGCATAGCAATCGGGGTGCGAGGCGAGGGATGCGGCGAGAAGGACCCAACGGCTAGACGGAAGAGGCTTCGGGTCCGCCTCGGAATGGTCCAAGCATCGGACGCGCTTGGGGCGACTACCAGTGACAACCCCTTATCCCGCGACGCGTCCGATACACAGATAGTTCCAAGGCGGCCGAGGAGCCTCACCGCATAGCAATCGGGGTGCGAGGCGAGGGATGCGGCGAGAAGGACCCAACGGCTAGACGGAAGAGGCTTCGGGTCCGCCTCGGAATGGTCCAAGCATCGGACGCGCTTGGGGCGACTACCAGTGACAACCCCTTATCCCGCGACGCGTCCGATACACAGATAGTTCCGAGGCGGCCGAGGAGCCTCACCGCATAGCAATCGGGGTGCGAGGCGAAGGATGCGGCGAGAAGGACCCAACGGCTAGACGGAAGAGGCTTCGGGTCCGCCTCGGAATGGTCTAAGCATCGGACGCGCTTGGGGCGACTACCAGTGACAACCCCTTATCCCGCGACGCGTCCGATACACAGATAGTTCCAAGGCGGCCGAGGAGCCTCACCGCATAGCAATCGGGGTGCGAGGCGAGGGATGCGGCGAGAAGGACCCAACGGCTAGACGGAAGAGGCTTCAGGGCTGCCTCGGAATGGTCCAAGCATCGAACGCGCTTGGGGCGACTACCAGTGACAACCCCTTATCCCGCGACGCGTCCGATACACAGATAGTTCCGAGGCGGCCGAGGAGCCTCACCGCATAGCAATCGGGGTGCGAGGCGAGGGATGCGGCGAGAAGGACCCAACGGCTAGACGGAAGAGGCTTCAGGGCCGCCTCGGAATGGTCCAAGCATCGGACGCGCTTGGGGCGACTACCAGTGACAACCCCTTATCCCGCGACGCGTCCGATACACAGATAGTTCCGAGGCGGCCGAGGAGCCTCACCGCATAGCAATCGGGGTGCGAGGCGAGGGATGCGGCGAGAAGGACCCAACGGCTAGACGGAAGAGGCTTCAGGGCCGCCTCGGAATGGTCCAAGCATCGGACGCGCTTGGGGCGACTACCAATGACAACCCCTTATCCCGCGACGCGTCCGATACACAGATAGTTCCGAGGCGGCCGAGGAGCCTCACCGCATAGCAATCGGGGTGCGAGGCGAGGGATGCGGCGAGAAGGACCCAACGGCTAGACGGAAGAGGCTTCAGGGCCGCCTCGGAATGGTCCAAGCATCGGACGCGCTTGGGGCGACTACCAGTGACAACCCCTTATCCCGCGACGCGTCCGATACACAGATAGTTCCGAGGCGGCCGAGGAGCCTCACCGCATAGCAATCGGGGTGCGAGGCGAGGGATGCGGCGAGAAGGACCCAACGGCTAGACGGAAGAGGCTTCAGGGCCGCCTCGGAATGGTCCAAGCATCGGACGCGCTTGGGGCGACTACCGTTGCCAACCCCTTATCCCGCGATGCGTCTGATACACAGATAGTTCCGAGGCGGCCGAGGAGCCTCACCGCATAGCAATCGGGTTGCGAGGCAGATTATTGGGAAGGGAACCCCCTGGGATGCGGCTCAAGCAGTGCCCAAAGGGACTGGAATGCGGAATCACATCGAGAGACCCAAATGCTATACGAGGGCTCAAATCGAATTATCGATTTGGCCACGACATGGACGCATCGGAACGACTACCTTTGCCGAACCACTCGCAATTGCATCCATACCGAAACCAATAGACATTTCCGTTAGAGCCCTCGCATAGCATTCGGGAATCTCGCATGCCCCTCTAAATCGACCAATGCTGGCGCTCAATGAAAATCCGAGCGCTACCACCGTTCGAGCGCCAGCATTGGTCGAGTTAGAGGGGCACGGGGGAGAATGCTCCAGTCAACACCTCCCCTATATAAGTTATTTGTCCGATTCTCGCACAACCGTAGTCTGCCTCGTCGAATCAAACAACGGTCCCAGATTCCGACTTCCGTTCCGTAGAGACCCAAAAGCTAGATGGAGGCTCGCAAGAAAGAGAGTCGGCGCATAGCAATCGGGTTTCTCGAACGTTTAGGGACCGAGCTCACTTGCGGATAGGGCAAAATCCGCCAAGCAACCCAAAAGCTAGACGGGGGCTCGAATCGAATCGCCTAGGCGGCCACAACAACGACGTGTTGGATCGACTACCAGTGCCAAACCATTCAGCAAGACTAGTCTGTGTCGAGGCCGGATAGAGATTCTCAGAGAGCGCCCGCATAGCATTTAGGAGACCTGCCGCGTCCCTCACACTCGACAAATGGTGGTGCACGTTTATAAATCCGAGCGATCCCAACCCTTTCAAGCACCAACATCGGTCGAGATAGAGGGGCACGGAGGGGGCTGCGTGAGACAACACAGTCCCCTATATAAGTTATTTGTCCGATTCTCACACATCCGAAGAATGGTCATCAAATCGGACAACAGCCCAAACTTCCGACTTCCGTCCCAGAAAGCCCAAGAGCTATCTAAAACGTTCATGGCCGGAACTCGATCGCGGCTATACCAGTCCGCCAAGCAACCCAAAAGCTAGACTGGAGCTCTAGTCGAATCACCTCTGTGGCCATTGCAAGGACGTGTTGGAGCGACTACCATTGCCGAACCATTCCGCAGGTCGAGTCCATACCAAGGCCGCATAGAGATTCACGATGAGCTCCTGCATAGCAATCAGGAGACTTGCCGTGTCCATCACAATCGATAAATCCTGGTGCAAGATTTTTGCATCCGAGCGCTCCAACCAGTCGAGCACCAGCATCAATCGACATAAACGGGCACGGGGGGAGGATGCTCGAGAACACTACCTCCCCTATATAAGTTATTTGTCCGATTCTCAAGCAGCCGAAGTCTGGTCATCGAATCGGGTCAAAGACCACAACTTCCGACTTTACCCACAATGCAAGTCATCGAATCGAACATCGGCCCCCGAGTCGGACTCCATGCGTATGTCAGGTCATCGGACCCAAATTCCGCCTTCCTGCGCATGGCGGGCCATCAATATCAACTCGGTCATCGGACCCAAACTCCGCCTTTTTGCGTATGGCACGCCTTCAAATCGGTCATCGGACCCAAATTCCGCCTTCCTGTGCATGGCGGGCCATCAACATCAACTCGGTCATCGGACCCAAATTCCGCCTTTCTGCGCATGGCACGCCATCAACTCGGTCATCGGACCCAAATTCCGCCTTCCTGCGCATGGCAGGTCATCGGACACAAATTCAGACCTCGCCAATATGCCTACGTATCGAATCGGTCATCGGACCCAACTTCCGACTTCATCCATACTGTAGGGTCTTTGAGGTTGGCGCGGTGCGCTCAACCCAGGGAGTCGACCCATCGAAGCATACACCTCCCCTATATAAGCTATTTGTCCGATTCCCACACCTGTGTAGTTTGCACCTCTGACCAGGACATCGACCCCAACTTCCGAACTCGACTGCAACGACGGCACCAGCGCCTTGGTGCGCACCTTGCGACGCACAGTCCCAACATTCGCCTTCCTGCACATGGCAGGTCATCGGACCCAAATTCCGACCTCGCGAGTATGCCTACATATCGAATCGGTCATCGGACCCAACTTCCGACTTCATCCATACCGTAGGGTCTTTGAGGTTGGCGCGGTGCGCTCAACCCGGGGAGTCGACCCAACGAAGCATACACCTCCCCTATATAAGCTATTTGTCCGATTCCCACACCTGTGTAGTTTGCACCTCCGATCAAGACATCGACCCCAACTTCCGAACTCGCCTCCAACGACCGAACCAGCGCCTTGGTGCGCACCTTGCAACGCACAGTGCCAACATTCGCCTTCCTGCACGTGGCAGGTCATCGGACCCAAATTCCGACCTCGCGAGTATGCCTACATATCGAATCGGTCATCGGACCCAACTTCCGACTTCATCCATACCGTAGGGTCTTTGAGGTTGGCGCGGTGCGCTCAACCCGGGGAGTCGACCCAACGAAGCATACACCTCCCCTATATAAGCTATTTGTCCGATTCCCACACCTGTGTAGCTTGCACCTCCGATCAGGACATCGACCCCAACTTCCGAACTCGACTAAAAAGACCGCACCAGCGCCTTGGTGTGCACCTTGCAACGCACAGTGTCAACATTCGCCTTCCTGCACATGGCAGGTCATCGGACCCAAATTCCGACCTCATGAGCATACCTACTAATCGAATTGGTCATCGGACCCAACTTCCGACTTCATCCATACCGTAGGGTCTTTGAGGTTGGCGCGGTGCGCTCAACCTGGGGAGTCGACCCATCGAAGCATACACCTCCCCTATATAAGCTATTTGTCCGATTCCGACACCTGTGTAGTTTGCACCTCCGCTCAGGACATCGACCCCAACTTCCGAACTCGCCTGCAACGACCGAACCAGCGCCTTGGTGCGCACCAAAAGTGCGCACTTTTGGAGGGCACTTTTGTGCGCTCCAAAGGTGCGCACTTTTGGAGGGCACTTTTCTGCGCTCCAAAGGTGCGCACTTTTGGAGGGCACTTTTTGGAGGGCACTTTTCTGCGCTCCAAAGGTGCGCACTTTTGGAGGGCACTTTTTGGAGGGCACTTTTCTGCGCTCCAAAGGTGCGCACTTTTGGAGGGCACTTTTTGGAGGGCACTTTTCTGCGCTCCAAAGGTGCGCACTTTTGGAGGGCACTTTTTGGAGGGCACTTTTCTGCGCTCCAAAGGTGCGCACTTTTGGAGGGCACTTTTTGGAGGGCACTTTTCTGCGCTCCAAAGGTGCGCACTTTTGGAGGGCACTTTTCTGCGCTCCAAAGGTGCGCACTTTTGGAGGGCACTTTTTGGAGGGCACTTTTCTGCGCTCCAAAGGTGCGCACTTTTGGAGGGCACTTTTTGGAGGGCACTTTTCTGCGCTCCAAAGGTGCGCACTTTTGGAGGGCACTTTTTGGAGGGCACTTTTCTGCGCTCCAAAGGTGCGCACTTTTGGAGGGCACTTTTGTGCACTCCAAAGGTGCGCACTTTTGGAGGGCACTTTTCCTGTGCTCCAAAGGTGCACACCTAGGTGAGCACCTTCGACCACACCTTGTAGCACACCAAACTCTGACTTTCGACTTCATCCGCAATGCAGGGTCTTTGAGGTTGGCGCAATGCGCACAACCAGGGGAGTCGACCCATCAAACCCAACACCTCCCCTATATAAGCTATTTGTCTGATTCTCATACATGCGTAGCCTGCAGGAGCAATTAGGACATCGACCCCAACTTTCGGCTTCTAAACGAAAACAAGGTCTTTGAGGTTGGTGTAATGCGAACAACTAGGGGAGTCAACCCATCAAACCCAACACCTCCCCTATATAAGCTATTTGTCTGATTCTCATACATGTGTAGTCTACAGGAGCAATTAGGACATCGACCCCAACTTTTGACTTCTTAACGAAAACAAGGTCTTTGAGGTTGACGTAATGCGCACAACCAGGGGAGTCGACCCATCAAACCCAACACCTCCCCTATATAAGCTATTTGTCCGATTCTCATACATGTGTAGCCTGCAGGAGCCATTAGGACATTGACCCCAACTTTTGACTTCTTAACGAAAACAAGGTCTTTGAGGTTGGCGTAATGCGCACAACCAAGGGAGTTGACCCATCAAACCCAACACCTCCCCTATATAAGCTATTTGTCTGATTCTCATACATGTGTAGCCTGCAACAACGATTAGGACATCCACCCCAACTTCTGAATTCGTCTGCGTTGACCGCACCAAAGGTGCACGCCTTGGTGCTCACCAAAATCCGACTTCCGACTTCTTCTGCTATGCGGGGTCTTTGAGGTTGGCGCAGTGCGCACAACCAGGGGAGTCAACCCACCGAATGCAACACCTCCCCTATATAAGCTATTTGTCTGATTCTCATACATGCGTAGACTGCAGCAATGATTAGGACATCCACCCCAACTTTTGACTTCTTAAACAAGACAGGGTCTTTGAAGTTGGTGCAGTGCACACAACCAGGGGAGTCGACCCATCAAACGCAACACCTCCCCTATATAAAGCTATTTGTCCGATTCTCATACGTGTAGTCTGCAGCAGCGATTAGGACATCGACCCCAACTTCCGAATTCGTTTGCATTGACCGCACCAAAGGTGCACGCCTTGGTGTGCACCCTGGAGTGCACTTTGGTGCTCACCTCGGTGCACACTTTGGTGTGCACCTCGGTGTGCACCAAAGGTGCGCACCTTGGAGCGCACCAAAGGTGTACACTTTGGAGCGCACCACATAGGGTCTTTGAGAGGTTGGCGCAGTGCGCACACCAAGGTGGGTGTTGAGGTGCGTGCCGAGGTGGGTGGGTGCTAGGGTGCGCTCCATGGTGGGTGCCAGGGTGGGTGCGTGCTAGGGTGGATTCCAAAGAGGGTCATAGGGTGGGTGCCAAGGTGGGTTGGTGATATAGTGGGTTCAAAGGTGGGTACTAGGGTGGGTTCCAAGGTGGGTCACAAGTTGGGTGCCAGGATGCGTGGGTGTTAGGTTGGGTGCCAAGGTGGGCTCCTGCGTGGGTGGGTGCTAGGGTGGGTTTCAAGGTGGACGCGAGGGCGGGTGCCAAGGTGGGTAACAAGTTGGGTGTTAGGATGGGTGAGTGCTAGAGTGGGTGCCAAGGTGGGTGGGTGCTAAGGTGGATGCCAAGGTGGTTCACAGGGTGGGTGGGTTCTAGGGTGAGTTCCAAGGTGGGTCACAGGTTCAGTGCTAGGGTGGGTGTCAAGGCGGGTGTCGAGGTGCCTGGGTGCTAGGGTGTGGATGCCAATGTGGGTCATAGGGTGGGTACTAGGGTGGGCTGCAATGTGGGTGCCAAGGTGGGTAACATGCTCGGTGGGTTCTAAATTGGGTGCCAGGGTGGGTGTGCACCCACCTTGCCCGAGGTGGGTGCCAAGGTGCCAGTGTGGGTGGGTGCTAAGGTGGATGCCAAGGTGGGTGAGAAGGTGGGTGATAGGTTGAGTGGTAGGATGGGTGGGTGCCAAGATGGGTCACAGGGTGGGTGCAAGGGTGGGTAGGTGCTAGGGTTGGTGTCAGGGTGGGTGGGTGCTAGGTTGGGTTCCAAGGTGGGTGCGAGGGTGAGTGTCAAGGTGGGTCACAGGTTAGGTGCTAGGATGGGTGAGTGCTAGGGTGCAAAGGTGCCAGGGTGGGTGCTAGGATGGGTCGATGCTAGGGTGAGTGGCAAGGTGGGTCCACAAGTGTCAAGGTGGGTGCCGAGGTGGGTGCCAAGTCGGCGACTGCTATGGTGGATGCCAAGGTGGGTCACGGGGTGGGTGCCAAGTTGCTAGGTTGGGTTCCAAGGTGGGTGCCAACGTGGGTGCTAGGGTGCGTGGGTTAAAGGGTGTGTCACAACGTGGGTGCCAGGATGGGTGCGCACCCACACTGGCCAAGACGGGTGCGGGTGCAAGGTTGGGTTCCAAGCCCGGTCACAGGCTGGGTGCTAGGATGGGTGGGTGCCAAGGTGGGCACCAGGGTGGGTGCACCCACCCTGGCCAAGGTGGGTCACGGGGTGGGTCCTAGGGTGGGTAACGGGGTGGGTACTAAGGTGCGTGCCAAGGTGGGTCATAGGGTGGGTGCCAAGGTGGGCACCAGGGTGGGTGTGCACCAACCCTAGCCAGGGTAGGTCACGGGGTGGTTGTCGGGGTGGGCGTCAAGGAGCCAAGGTGGGTGGCAAGTAGCCAAGTTGCGTGCCAAGGTGGGTGTCGGGGTGGGTGCCAAGGATCCAAGGTGGGTGCCAAGGAACCAAGGTGGGTGTCTGGGTGGGTGCCGAGGTGGGAGCCAGGGTGGGTCCCAAGGTGAGTGCAAAGGTGGGTGCCAGGGTCAAGGTGAGTGCCAATGTGGGTTCCAAGGTGCCAGGGTCAGGGTGAGTGCCAATGTGGGTTCAAAGGTGCTAAGTTGGGTGCGAGGTTGGGTGCGAGGGTGGGTGGGTGCCAAGGTGTGCTAGGTGGAAGCCCGGGTGGGTCGGCATCCCATGGGTGTCGAGTTGGGTGCCTGATGGGTGCTTCTTGTCAAGTTTTAGTCGTCGGGACTCATTTCGAGCCTTAGAGGTCGTTTCTTGTCCGGTTGCCCTGTCTTCGACCTGGGAACCCAATTTTGGTCCTCGGGTCCCATTTTTTTTTGTCTCGCATCCCACTTTTGGCCTGTGGCCTTTTCGGGGTCGATTCTCGTTTTGGGCATCAGAGCATGTTTCTTCTCCTAAAACCCAATATTTGTTTATTAAGTCTCGGAACACATTTTTGTTCTCGTGGACCCATCATGGGTCTTGGAACGCATTTGTGGTCCTTGGGTCCCATTTTGCATCCCGAAACTTGTGTTTTGGTGCTTGATCCCTATTTTGGGTGCCCACCTTGCACCAAGTGCGCACCCGGGGCAAACCGAGCGCCTTGGTGCACCGGGGCAAGATCGAGCGTGCACCCGAGGCGCCCCGAACATGCACCAAGGTGCACTCGGCCCACATGTGAGCGCAGGTCGTTGCGCCCGAGGTGGTGTGTGGGCACCGCGTTGCAGACGGGACACTGCACGCACACGACGCCCCCTCCAGGTGCACGCACGTAGGCCGGGCCGGGTGCACACCCGACGCCCTAGCAAGGTGCGCGCACCCGGGCAGGGCTCACACTTGGCGAACGGGGCGCACTTCGCGAGGGAGGGTGTGCACCTCGACGGGGGTGGGTGGCCGGGGTGGATTCGCACGTGGGTCGCGGTTTGCTAAGTACACACTGCGACAAGCTCATAACGGGTGCGATCATACCAGCGTTAGTGCACCGGATCCCATCAGAACTCCGCAGTTAAGCGCGCTTGGGCCGGAGTAGTACTGGGATGGGTGACCTCCCGGGAAGTCCCGGTGTTGCACCCTTTTTTAGTTTTTCGCCGGGCGTCGCAATGCTATTTGAATAAACCTTTTGCCCGTTTGCGTTCTCGTCGGGGCCGGGCCGGGCCGGGGTGCGCTGCCCGCACTACCGCGCGCGCGGGGGCGACACCGAGCGCGCACCCGAGGCGCCCCGAGCACACAGGCCACGGTGCAACCCGGGCGTTGTGCGCGCACCCCGGTGCGCCCGAGGTGCTGCGCGCGCACCCAGGTGAAATCGGTGTGCACCTCGGCCAGTGCGCGCTCGGTCGAGTCGCGCACGTTGGCCAAGGTGCACGGTGATGTTTCTTACTCTAAGGTTCCGCACCAGACGCCCGGGACAGGTGAGCGAAGCTGGGCGGGGCCGGGTGCGCGGCCGGGGCAGGTGCACGCAGCTGGAGAGAGCTTTGGAGCACACTTCGGAGCGCACCAATGATGCGCTCCATTCAAAAGTTTCCTGAAAAGGCAAAAAAAGTTGAGATTATAGAATTTCCCACTTGAGAGATTGTAAAAAAAAAAAATTTAAAATGAAGGAAACGCGGGTGCCAAGGTGTGCGCAGCCCAGCCAAGGTGTGCGCACCAAGGCGCCCACCCTGGCGAAGGTGCACGCAAGGTGCGCACCCGAGGCAAACCGGACAATTAACCCAACTTTCGACTTCGCGCGCACCTTGGAGCGCACTTCGGAGCGCTCCTTGGTGCGCACCAATCTTGGGCACCTCGGAGTGCACCATGGCGCCCACCAAGGTGCGCACCCGGGGCAAACCGAGCTCCGACTTCGTGCGCACCTTGGAGCGCACGAAAGGTGCGCACCATGGCGCCCACCAAGGTGCGCAGCCCAGCCAAGGCGTGCGCATCAAGGTGCGCACCCTGGCGAAGGTGCGCACCCGGGGCAAACCGAGCTCCGACTTCGTGCGCACCTTGGAGCGCACAAAAGGTGCGCAACCCAGCCAAGGTGTGCGCACCCCGGTCAAACCGAGCTCCGAATCGTGCGCACCAGAGGTGCACGCCATCGTGCGCACCTTGGAGCACACTTCGGAGCCCTCCTTGGTGCGCGCCGATGTTGCGCACCTCGGAGCGCACCCGGGGAAAACAATGCAATTAACCCGACTTTCGACTTCGTGGGCACCTCGGAGCGCTCTCGGGTTCGCACCTCGGAGCACACCGAGGTGCGCACCTTTGATGCGCTGCCTTCACCAATTTCCAGAAAAGGCAAGAAAACATTGAGAAGGTGTGCGCACCGAGGTGCCCACCCTGGCGAAGGTGCACGCGAGGTGCGCACCCGGGGCAAACCGGGCTCCGACTTCGTGCACGCCGCACCTTGGAGCACACTTCGGAGCGCTCCTTGGTGCGCACCAGGGCGCGCAACCCAGCCGAGGTGCCCACCCCGGCGAAGGTGCACGCGAGGTGCGCACCCGGGGCAAACCGGGCTCCGACTTCGTGCACGCCATGGTGCCCACCGCGGCGAAGGTGCACGCGAGGTGCGCACCCGGGGCAAACCGGGCTCCGACTTCGTGCACGCCGCACCTTGGAGCACACTTCGGAGCGCTCCTTGGTGCGCACCATGGTGCCCACCAGGGCGCGCAACCCCGCCGAAGGTGCACGCGAGGTGCGCACCCGGGGCAAACCGGGCTCCGACTTCGTGCACGCCGCACCTTGGAGCACACTTCGGAGCGCTCCTTGGTGCGCACCATGGTGCCCACCAGGGCGCGCAACCCCGCCGAAGGTGCACGCGAGGTGCGCACCCGGGGCAAACCGGGCTCCGACTTCGTGCACGCCATGGTGCGCACCGCGGCGAAGGTGCGCACCCGGGGCAAACCGGGCTCCGACTTCGTGCACGCCGCACCTTGGAGCACACTTCGGAGCGCTCCTTGGTGCGCACCAGGGCGCGCAACCCAGCCGAGGTGCCCACCCCGGCGAAGGTGCACGCGAGGTGCGTACCCGGGGCAAACCGGGCTCCGACTTCGTGCACGCCGCACCTTGGAGCACACTTCGGAGCGCTCCTTGGTGCGCACCATGGTGCCCACCAGGCCGCGCAACCCAGCCAAGGTGTGCGCACCAAGGTGCACGCGAGGTGCGCACCCGGGGCAAACCGGGGTCCGACTTCGTGCACGCCGCACCTTGGAGCACACATCGGGGCGCTCCCGGGTTCGCACCGGCGTTGCGCACCGTGGTGGGCACCTCGGAGCACACCAAGGTGGGCAGCGAGGTGCGCACCTTTGATGCGATGCCTTCACTAATTTCCATAAAAGGCAAAAAAAAAACGAGATTTTAAAATTTCCGTTTTGAAAGATAGTGAGAAAAAGGGAATGCTGGTGCCATCTTGAGCCCGCCCTGGTGCGCAGCCCAGCCAAGGTGTGCGCACCAAGGTGCCCACCCTGGCGAAGGTGCGCGCCCGGGCAATTAACCCAACTTCCAACTTCGCGCGCGCCAGGGTGGGAGCGCACCCAACAACCGGGCCTGGGAAGAGCCAATGCGAGAAACCCCACCAAACGCTCTGACAAAAAAAGAGGGGGCGCTCCAGTAACCCCGCTTCGGAGCGCACCCTGGGCAAACCCAGCCAAGGTGCCCACCCCGGCCAAGGTGCAGGCGAGGTGCGCACCCGGGGCAAACCGGGCTCCGACAACGTGCACGCCGCACCTTGGAGCACACTTCGTAGCGCTCCCGGGTGCGCACCTCAGAGCACACCAAGGTGGGCAGCGAGGTGCGCACCTTTGATGCGCTGCCTTCACTAATTTCCAGAAAAGGCAAAAAAAAAAGGAGATTTTAAAATTTCCGTTTTGAAAGATAGTGAAAAAAACGGAACGCGCGTGCCATCTTGAGCCCGCCCTGGTGCGCAGCCCAGGTAAGGTGCCCACCCTGGCAAAGGTGCGCACCCGGGCAATTAACCCTACTTCCGACTTCGTGCGCGCCAGGGTGGCAACCGGGCCTCGGAAGAGCCAATGCGAGAAACCCCACCAAACGCTCCGACAAAAAAAGAGGCGGCGCTCCAATAACCCCGCTTCGGAGCGCAGCCGGGGCAAACCCAGCCAAGGTGCCCACCCCGACGAAGGTGCACGCGAGGTGCGCACCCGGGGCAAACCGGGCTCCGACAACGTGCACGCAGCACCTTGGAGCACACTTCGAAGCACTCCCGGGTGCCCACCGGCGTTGCGCACCGTGGTGGGCAGCGAGGTGCGCACCTTTGATGCGCTGCCTTCACTAATTTCCAGAAAAAGGCAAAAAAAAATGAGATTTTAAAATTTCCGTTTTGAAAGATAGTGAAAAAAAAGGAACGCGGGTGCCATCTTGAGCCCGCCCTGGTGCGCAGCCCAGGCAAGGCATGCGCACCAAGGTGCCCACCCGAGGTGCACACCCGGGGCAAACCGGGCTCCGACTTCGTGCAGGCCGCACCTTGGAGCACACTTCGGAGCGCTCCTTGGTGCGCACCATGGTGCCCACCAGGGCGCGCAACCCAGCCAAGGTCTGCACACTAAGGTGCCCACCCCGGCGAAGGTGCACGCGAGGTGCGCACCCGGGGCAAACCGGGCTCCGACTTCGTGCACGCCATGGTGCCCACCGCGGCGAAGGTGCACGCGAGGTGCGCACCCGGGGCAAACCGGGCTCCGACTTCGTGCACGCCGCACCTTGGAGCACACATCGGGGCGCTCCCGGGTTCGCACCGGCGTTGCGCACCGTGGTGGGCACCTCGGAGCACACCAAGGTGGGCAGCGAGGTGCGCACCTTTGATGCGATGCCTTCACTAATTTCCATAAAAGGCAAAAAAAAAACGAGATTTTAAAATTTCCGTTTTGAAAGATAGTGAGAAAAAGGGAATGCTGGTGCCATCTTGAGCCCGCCCTGGTGCGCAGCCCAGCCAAGGTTTGCGCACCAAGGTGCCCACCCTGGCGAAGGTGCGCGCCCGGGCAATTAACCCAACTTCCAACTTCGCGCGCGCCAGGGTGGGAGCGCACCCAACAACCGGGCCTGGGAAGAGCCAATGCGAGAAACCCCACCAAACTCTCTGACAAAAAAAGAGGGGGCGCTCCAGTAACCCCGCTTCGGAGCGCACCCTGGGCAAACCCAGCCAAGGTGCCCACCCCGGCCAAGGTGCAGGCGAGGTGCGCACCCGGGGCAAACCGGGCTCCGACAACGTGCACGCCGCACCTTGGAGCACACTTCGTAGCGCTCCCGGGTGCGCACCTCAGAGCACACCAAGGTGGGCAGCGAGGTGCGCACCTTTGATGCGCTGCCTTCACTAATTTCCAGAAAAGGCAAAAAAAAAAGGAGATTTTAAAATTTCCGTTTTGAAAGATAGTGAAAAAAACGGAACGCGCGTGCCATCTTGAGCCCGCCCTGGTGCGCAGCCCAGGTAAGGTGCCACCCTGGCAAAGGTGCGCACCCGGGCAATTAACCCTACTTCCGACTTCGTGCGCGCCAGGGTGGCAACCGGGCCTCGGAAGAGCCAATGCGAGAAACCCCACCAAACGCTCCGACAAAAAAAGAGGCGGCGCTCCAATAACCCCGCTTCGGAGCGCAGCCGGGGCAAACCAAGCCAAGGTGCCCACCCCGACGAAGGTGCACGCGAGGTGCGCACCCGGGGCAAACCGGGCTCCGACAACGTGCACGCAGCACCTTGGAGCACACTTCGAAGCACTCCCGGGTGCCCACCGGCGTTGCGCACCGTAGTGGGCAGCGAGGTGCGCACCTTTGATGCGCTGCCTTCACTAATTTCCAGAAAAAGGCAAAAAAAAATGAGATTTTAAAATTTCCGTTTTGAAAGATAGTGAAAAAAAAGGAACGCGGGTGCCATCTTGAGCCCGCCCTGGTGCGCAGCCCAGGCAAGGCATGCGCACCAAGGTGCCCACCCGAGGTGCACACCCGGGGCAAACCGGGCTCCGACTTCGTGCAGGCCGCACCTTGGAGCACACTTCGGAGCGCTCCTTGGTGCGCACCATGGTGCCCACCAGGGCGCACCCGAGGCAAACCGGGCTCCGACTTCGTGCACGCCGCACCTTGGAGCACACATCGGAGCGCTCCCAGGTTCGCACCAGCGTTGCGCACCTTTGATGCGCTGCCTTCACTAATTTCCAGAAAAGGCAAAAAAAAATGATATTTTAAAATTTCCGTTCTGAAAGATAGTGAAAAAAACGGAACGCGGGTGCCATCTTGAGCCCTTCCTGATGCGCAGCCCAGGCAAGTTGTGCGCACCAAGGTGCCCACCCTGGCGGAGGTGCGCGCCCGGGGCAAACCGGGCTCCGACTTCGTGCACTGCATGGTGCCCACCAAGGCGCGCAACCCAGCCAAGGTGCCCACCGCAGCGAAGGTGCACGCGAGGTGCGCACCCGAGGTGCACACCCGGGGCAAACCGGGCTCCGACTTCGTGCACGCCGCACCTTGGAGCACACTTCAGAGCGCTCCTTGGTACGCACCAGGGCGCGCAACCCAGCCAAGGTGCTCACCCCGGCGAAGGTGCACGCGAGGTGCGCACCCGGGGCAAACCGGGCTCGGACTTCGTGCACGCCGCACCTTGGAGCACACATCGGAGCGCTCCCGGGTTCGCACCAGCATTGCGCACCTTTGATGCGCTGCCTTCACTAATTTCCAGAAAAGGCAAAAAAAAGAAAAAAATGAGATTTTAAAATTTCCGTTTTGAAAGATAGTGAAAAAAACGGAACGCGGGTGCCATCTTGAGCCCGCCCTGGTGTGCAGCCCAGGCAAGTTGTGCGCACCAAGGCACCCACCCTGGCCAAGGTGGGTCACGGGGTGGGTCCTAGGGTGGGTAACGGGGTGGGTACTAAGGTGCGTGCCAAGGTGGGTCATAGGGTGGGTGCCAAGGTGGGCACCAGGGTGGGTGTGCACCAACCCTAGCCAGGGTAGGTCACGGGGTGGTTGTCGGGGTGGGCGTCAAGGAGCCAAGGTGGGTGGCAAGTAGCCAAGTTGCGTGCCAAGGTGGGTGTCGGGGTGGGTGCCAAGGATCCAAGGTGGGTGCCAAGGAACCAAGGTGGGTGTCTGGGTGGGTGCCGAGGTGGGAGCCAGGGTGGGTCCCAAGGTGAGTGCAAAGGTGGGTGCCAGGGTCAAGGTGAGTGCCAATGTGGGTTCCAAGGTGCCAGGGTCAGGGTGAGTGCCAATGTGGGTTCAAAGGTGCTAAGTTGGGTGCGAGGTTGGGTGCGAGGGTGGGTGGGTGCCAAGGTGTGCTAGGTGGAAGCCCGGGTGGGTCGGCATCCCATGGGTGTCGAGTTGGGTGCCTGATGGGTGCTTCTTGTCAAGTTTTAGTCGTCGGGACTCATTTCGAGCCTTAGAGGTCGTTTCTTGTCCGGTTGCCCTGTCTTCGACCTGGGAACCCAATTTTGGTCCTCGGGTCCCATTTTTTTTTGTCTCGCATCCCACTTTTGGCCTGTGGCCTTTTCGGGGTCGATTCTCGTTTTGGGCATCAGAGCATGTTTCTTCTCCTAAAACCCAATATTTGTTTATTAAGTCTCGGAACACATTTTTGTTCTCGTGGACCCATCATGGGTCTTGGAACGCATTTGTGGTCCTTGGGTCCCATTTTGCATCCCGAAACTTGTGTTTTGGTGCTTGATCCCTATTTTGGGTGCCCACCTTGCACCAAGTGCGCACCCGGGGCAAACCGAGCGCCTTGGTGCACCGGGGCAAGATCGAGCGTGCACCCGAGGCGCCCCGAACATGCACCAAGGTGCACTCGGCCCACATGTGAGCGCAGGTCGTTGCGCCCGAGGTGGTGTGTGGGCACCGCGTTGCAGACGGGACACTGCACGCACACGACGCCCCCTCCAGGTGCACGCACGTAGGCCGGGCCGGGTGCACACCCGACGCCCTAGCAAGGTGCGCGCACCCGGGCAGGGCTCACACTTGGCGAACGGGGCGCACTTCGCGAGGGAGGGTGTGCACCTCGACGGGGGTGGGTGGCCGGGGTGGATTCGCACGTGGGTCGCGGTTTGCTAAGTACACACTGCGACAAGCTCATAACGGGTGCGATCATACCAGCGTTAGTGCACCGGATCCCATCAGAACTCCGCAGTTAAGCGCGCTTGGGCCGGAGTAGTACTGGGATGGGTGACCTCCCGGGAAGTCCCGGTGTTGCACCCTTTTTTAGTTTTTCGCCGGGCGTCGCAATGCTATTTGAATAAACCTTTTGCCCGTTTGCGTTCTCGTCGGGGCCGGGCCGGGCCGGGGTGCGCTGCCCGCACTACCGCGCGCGCGGGGGCGACACCGAGCGCGCACCCGAGGCGCCCCGAGCACACAGGCCACGGTGCAACCCGGGCGTTGTGCGCGCACCCCGGTGCGCCCGAGGTGCTGCGCGCGCACCCAGGTGAAATCGGTGTGCACCTCGGCCAGTGCGCGCTCGGTCGAGTCGCGCACGTTGGCCAAGGTGCACGGTGATGTTTCTTACTCTAAGGTTCCGCACCAGACGCCCGGGACAGGTGAGCGAAGCTGGGCGGGGCCGGGTGCGCGGCCGGGGCAGGTGCACGCAGCTGGAGAGAGCTTTGGAGCACACTTCGGAGCGCACCAATGATGCGCTCCATTCAAAAGTTTCCTGAAAAGGCAAAAAAAGTTGAGATTATAGAATTTCCCACTTGAGAGATTGTAAAAAAAAAAAATTTAAAATGAAGGAAACGCGGGTGCCAAGGTGTGCGCAGCCCAGCCAAGGTGTGCGCACCAAGGCGCCCACCCTGGCGAAGGTGCACGCAAGGTGCGCACCCGAGGCAAACCGGACAATTAACCCAACTTTCGACTTCGCGCGCACCTTGGAGCGCACTTCGGAGCGCTCCTTGGTGCGCACCAATCTTGGGCACCTCGGAGTGCACCATGGCGCCCACCAAGGTGCGCACCCGGGGCAAACCGAGCTCCGACTTCATGCGCACCTTGGAGCGCACGAAAGGTGCGCACCATGGCGCCCACCAAGGTGCGCAGCCCAGCCAAGGCGTGCGCATCAAGGTGCGCACCCTGGCGAAGGTGCGCACCCGGGGCAAACCGAGCTCCGACTTCGTGCGCACCTTGGAGCGCACAAAAGGTGCGCAACCCAGCCAAGGTGTGCGCACCCCGGTCAAACCGAGCTCCGAATCGTGCGCACCAGAGGTGCACGCCATCGTGCGCACCTTGGAGCACACTTCGGAGCCCTCCTTGGTGCGCGCCGATGTTGCGCACCTCGGAGCGCACCCGGGGAAAACAATGCAATTAACCCGACTTTCGACTTCGTGGGCACCTCGGAGCGCTCTCGGGTTCGCACCTCGGAGCACACCGAGGTGCGCACCTTTGATGCGCTGCCTTCACCAATTTCCAGAAAAGGCAAGAAAACATTGAGAAGGTGTGCGCACCGAGGTGCCCACCCTGGCGAAGGTGCACGCGAGGTGCGCACCCGGGGCAAACCGGGCTCCGACTTCGTGCACGCCGCACCTTGGAGCACACTTCGGAGCGCTCCTTGGTGCGCACCAGGGCGCGCAACCCAGCCGAGGTGCCCACCCCGGCGAAGGTGCACGCGAGGTGCGCACCCGGGGCAAACCGGGCTCCGACTTCGTGCACGCCATGGTGCCCACCGCGGCGAAGGTGCACGCGAGGTGCGCACCCGGGGCAAACCGGGCTCCGACTTCGTGCACGCCGCACCTTGGAGCACACTTCGGAGCGCTCCTTGGTGCGCACCATGGTGCCCACCAGGGCGCGCAACCCCGCCGAAGGTGCACGCGAGGTGCGCACCCGGGGCAAACCGGGCTCCGACTTCGTGCACGCCGCACCTTGGAGCACACTTCGGAGCGCTCCTTGGTGCGCACCATGGTGCCCACCAGGGCGCGCAACCCCGCCGAAGGTGCACGCGAGGTGCGCACCCGGGGCAAACCGGGCTCCGACTTCGTGCACGCCATGGTGCGCACCGCGGCGAAGGTGCGCACCCGGGGCAAACCGGGCTCCGACTTCGTGCACGCCGCACCTTGGAGCACACTTCGGAGCGCTCCTTGGTGCGCACCAGGGCGCGCAACCCAGCCGAGGTGCCCACCCCGGCGAAGGTGCACGCGAGGTGCGTACCCGGGGCAAACCGGGCTCCGACTTCGTGCACGCCGCACCTTGGAGCACACTTCGGAGCGCTCCTTGGTGCGCACCATGGTGCCCACCAGGCCGCGCAACCCAGCCAAGGTGTGCGCACCAAGGTGCACGCGAGGTGCGCACCCGGGGCAAACCGGGGTCCGACTTCGTGCACGCCGCACCTTGGAGCACACATCGGGGCGCTCCCGGGTTCGCACCGGCGTTGCACACCGTGGTGGGCACCTCGGAGCACACCAAGGTGGGCAGCGAGGTGCGCACCTTTGATGCGATGCCTTCACTAATTTCCATAAAAGGCAAAAAAAAAACGAGATTTTAAAATTTCCGTTTTGAAAGATAGTGAGAAAAAGGGAATGCTGGTGCCATCTTGAGCCCGCCCTGGTGCGCAGCCCAGCCAAGGTGTGCGCACCAAGGTGCCCACCCTGGCGAAGGTGCGCGCCCGGGCAATTAACCCAACTTCCAACTTCGCGCGCGCCAGGGTGGGAGCGCACCCAACAACCGGGCCTGGGAAGAGCCAATGCGAGAAACCCCACCAAACGCTCTGACAAAAAAAGAGGGGGCGCTCCAGTAACCCCGCTTCGGAGCGCACCCTGGGCAAACCCAGCCAAGGTGCCCACCCCGGCCAAGGTGCAGGCGAGGTGCGCACCCGGGGCAAACCGGGCTCCGACAACGTGCACGCCGCACCTTGGAGCACACTTCGTAGCGCTCCCGGGTGCGCACCTCAGAGCACACCAAGGTGGGCAGCGAGGTGCGCACCTTTGATGCGCTGCCTTCACTAATTTCCAGAAAAGGCAAAAAAAAAAGGAGATTTTAAAATTTCCGTTTTGAAAGATAGTGAAAAAAACGGAACGCGCGTGCCATCTTGAGCCCGCCCTGGTGCGCAGCCCAGGTAAGGTGCCCACCCTGGCAAAGGTGCGCACCCGGGCAATTAACCCTACTTCCGACTTCGTGCGCGCCAGGGTGGCAACCGGGCCTCGGAAGAGCCAATGCGAGAAACCCCACCAAACGCTCCGACAAAAAAAGAGGCGGCGCTCCAATAACCCCGCTTCGGAGCGCAGCCGGGGCAAACCCAGCCAAGGTGCCCACCCCGACGAAGGTGCACGCGAGGTGCGCACCCGGGGCAAACCGGGCTCCGACAACGTGCACGCAGCACCTTGGAGCACACTTCGAAGCACTCCCGGGTGCCCACCGGCGTTGCGCACCGTGGTGGGCAGCGAGGTGCGCACCTTTGATGCGCTGCCTTCACTAATTTCCAGAAAAAGGCAAAAAAAAATGAGATTTTAAAATTTCCGTTTTGAAAGATAGTGAAAAAAAAGGAACGCGGGTGCCATCTTGAGCCCGCCCTGGTGCGCAGCCCAGGCAAGGCATGCGCACCAAGGTGCCCACCCGAGGTGCACACCCGGGGCAAACCGGGCTCCGACTTCGTGCAGGCCGCACCTTGGAGCACACTTCGGAGCGCTCCTTGGTGCGCACCATGGTGCCCACCAGGGCGCGCAACCCAGCCAAGGTCTGCACACTAAGGTGCCCACCCCGGCGAAGGTGCACGCGAGGTGCGCACCCGGGGCAAACCGGGCTCCGACTTCGTGCACGCCATGGTGCCCACCGCGGCGAAGGTGCACGCGAGGTGCGCACCCGGGGCAAACCGGGCTCCGACTTCGTGCACGCCGCACCTTGGAGCACACTTCGGAGCGCTCCTTGGTGCGCACCATGGTGCCCACCAGGGCGCGCAACCCAGCCAAGGTGTGCGCACCAAGGTGCACGCGAGGTGCGCACCCGGGGCAAACCGGGGTCCGACTTCGTGCACGCCGCACCTTGGAGCACACATCGGAGCGCTCCCAGGTTCGCACCAGCGTTGCGCACCTTTGATGCGCTGCCTTCACTAATTTCCAGAAAAGGCAAAAAAAAAACGATATTTTAAAATTTCCGTTCTGAAAGATAGTGAAAAAAACGGAACGCGGGTGCCATCTTGAGCCCTTCCTGGTGCGCAGCCCAGGCAAGTTGTGCGCACCAAGGTGCCCACCCTGGCGGAGGTGCGCGCCCGGGGCAAACCGGGCTCCGACTTCGTGCACTGCATGGTGCCCACCAAGGCGCGCAACCCAGCCAAGGTGCCCACCGCAGCGAAGGTGCACGCGAGGTGCACACCCGGGGCAAACCGGGCTCCGACTTCGTGCACGCCGCACCTTGGAGCACACTTCAGAGCGCTCCTTGGTGCGCACCAGGGCGCGCAACCCAGCCGAGGTGCCCACCCCGGCGAAGGTGCACGCGAGGTGCGCACCCGGGGCAAACCGGGCTCCGACTTCGTGCACGCCATGGTGCCCACCGCGGCGAAGGTGCGCACCCGGGGCAAACCGGGCTCCGACTTCGTGCACGCCGCACCTTGGAGCACACTTCGGAGCGCTCCTTGGTGCGCACCATGGTGCCCACCAGGCCGCGCAACCCAGCCAAGGTGTGCGCACCAAGGTGCACGCGAGGTGCGCACCCGGGGCAAACCGGGGTCCGACTTCGTGCACGCCGCACCTTGGAGCACACATCGGGGCGCTCCCGGGTTCGCACCGGCGTTGCGCACCGTGGTGGGCACCTCGGAGCACACCAAGGTGGGCAGCGAGGTGCGCACCTTTGATGCGATGCCTTCACTAATTTCCATAAAAGGCAAAAAAAAAACGAGATTTTAAAATTTCCGTTTTGAAAGATAGTGAGAAAAAGGGAATGCTGGTGCCATCTTGAGCCCGCCCTGGTGCGCAGCCCAGCCAAGGTTTGCGCACCAAGGTGCCCACCCTGGCGAAGGTGCGCGCCCGGGCAATTAACCCAACTTCCAACTTCGCGCGCGCCAGGGTGGGAGCGCACCCAACAACCGGGCCTGGGAAGAGCCAATGCGAGAAACCCCACCAAACTCTCTGACAAAAAAAGAGGGGGCGCTCCAGTAACCCCGCTTCGGAGCGCACCCTGGGCAAACCCAGCCAAGGTGCCCACCCCGGCCAAGGTGCAGGCGAGGTGCGCACCCGGGGCAAACCGGGCTCCGACAACGTGCACGCCGCACCTTGGAGCACACTTCGTAGCGCTCCCGGGTGCGCACCTCAGAGCACACCAAGGTGGGCAGCGAGGTGCGCACCTTTGATGCGCTGCCTTCACTAATTTCCAGAAAAGGCAAAAAAAAAAGGAGATTTTAAAATTTCCGTTTTGAAAGATAGTGAAAAAAACGGAACGCGCGTGCCATCTTGAGCCCGCCCTGGTGCGCAGCCCAGGTAAGGTGCCACCCTGGCAAAGGTGCGCACCCGGGCAATTAACCCTACTTCCGACTTCGTGCGCGCCAGGGTGGCAACCGGGCCTCGGAAGAGCCAATGCGAGAAACCCCACCAAACGCTCCGACAAAAAAAGAGGCGGCGCTCCAATAACCCCGCTTCGGAGCGCAGCCGGGGCAAACCAAGCCAAGGTGCCCACCCCGACGAAGGTGCACGCGAGGTGCGCACCCGGGGCAAACCGGGCTCCGACAACGTGCACGCAGCACCTTGGAGCACACTTCGAAGCACTCCCGGGTGCCCACCGGCGTTGCGCACCGTGGTGGGCAGCGAGGTGCGCACCTTTGATGCGCTGCCTTCACTAATTTCCAGAAAAAGGCAAAAAAAAATGAGATTTTAAAATTTCCGTTTTGAAAGATAGTGAAAAAAAAGGAACGCGGGTGCCATCTTGAGCCCGCCCTGGTGCGCAGCCCAGGCAAGGCATGCGCACCAAGGTGCCCACCCGAGGTGCACACCCGGGGCAAACCGGGCTCCGACTTCGTGCAGGCCGCACCTTGGAGCACACTTCGGAGCGCTCCTTGGTGCGCACCATGGTGCCCACCAGGGCGCACCCGAGGCAAACCGGGCTCCGACTTCGTGCACGCCGCACCTTGGAGCACACATCGGAGCGCTCCCAGGTTCGCACCAGCGTTGCGCACCTTTGATGCGCTGCCTTCACTAATTTCCAGAAAAGGCAAAAAAAAACGATATTTTAAAATTTCCGTTCTGAAAGATAGTGAAAAAAACGGAACGCGGGTGCCATCTTGAGCCCTTCCTGATGCGCAGCCCAGGCAAGTTGTGCGCACCAAGGTGCCCACCCTGGCGGAGGTGCGCGCCCGGGGCAAACCGGGCTCCGACTTCGTGCACTGCATGGTGCCCACCAAGGCGCGCAACCCAGCCAAGGTGCCCACCGCAGCGAAGGTGCACGCGAGGTGCGCACCCGAGGTGCACACCCGGGGCAAACCGGGCTCCGACTTCGTGCACGCCGCACCTTGGAGCACACTTCAGAGCGCTCCTTGGTACGCACCAGGGCGCGCAACCCAGCCAAGGTGCTCACCCCGGCGAAGGTGCACGCGAGGTGCGCACCCGGGGCAAACCGGGCTCGGACTTCGTGCACGCCGCACCTTGGAGCACACATCGGAGCGCTCCCGGGTTCGCACCAGCATTGCGCACCTTTGATGCGCTGCCTTCACTAATTTCCAGAAAAGGCAAAAAAAAGAAAAAAATGAGATTTTAAAATTTCCGTTTTGAAAGATAGTGAAAAAAACGGAACGCGGGTGCCATCTTGAGCCCGCCCTGGTGTGCAGCCCAGGCAAGTTGTGCGCACCAAGGCACCCACCCTGGCCAAGGTGGGTCACGGGGTGGGTCCTAGGGTGGGTAACGGGGTGGGTACTAAGGTGCGTGCCAAGGTGGGTCATAGGGTGGGTGCCAAGGTGGGCACCAGGGTGGGTGTGCACCAACCCTAGCCAGGGTAGGTCACGGGGTGGTTGTCGGGGTGGGCGTCAAGGAGCCAAGGTGGGTGGCAAGTAGCCAAGTTGCGTGCCAAGGTGGGTGTCGGGGTGGGTGCCAAGGATCCAAGGTGGGTGCCAAGGAACCAAGGTGGGTGTCTGGGTGGGTGCCGAGGTGGGAGCCAGGGTGGGTCCCAAGGTGAGTGCAAAGGTGGGTGCCAGGGTCAAGGTGAGTGCCAATGTGGGTTCCAAGGTGCCAGGGTCAGGGTGAGTGCCAATGTGGGTTCAAAGGTGCTAAGTTGGGTGCGAGGTTGGGTGCGAGGGTGGGTGGGTGCCAAGGTGTGCTAGGTGGAAGCCCGGGTGGGTCGGCATCCCATGGGTGTCGAGTTGGGTGCCTGATGGGTGCTTCTTGTCAAGTTTTAGTCGTCGGGACTCATTTCGAGCCTTAGAGGTCGTTTCTTGTCCGGTTGCCCTGTCTTCGACCTGGGAACCCAATTTTGGTCCTCGGGTCCCATTTTTTTTTGTCTCGCATCCCACTTTTGGCCTGTGGCCTTTTCGGGGTCGATTCTCGTTTTGGGCATCAGAGCATGTTTCTTCTCCTAAAACCCAATATTTGTTTATTAAGTCTCGGAACACATTTTTGTTCTCGTGGACCCATCATGGGTCTTGGAACGCATTTGTGGTCCTTGGGTCCCATTTTGCATCCCGAAACTTGTGTTTTGGTGCTTGATCCCTATTTTGGGTGCCCACCTTGCACCAAGTGCGCACCCGGGGCAAACCGAGCGCCTTGGTGCACCGGGGCAAGATCGAGCGTGCACCCGAGGCGCCCCGAACATGCACCAAGGTGCACTCGGCCCACATGTGAGCGCAGGTCGTTGCGCCCGAGGTGGTGTGTGGGCACCGCGTTGCAGACGGGACACTGCACGCACACGACGCCCCCTCCAGGTGCACGCACGTAGGCCGGGCCGGGTGCACACCCGACGCCCTAGCAAGGTGCGCGCACCCGGGCAGGGCTCACACTTGGCGAACGGGGCGCACTTCGCGAGGGAGGGTGTGCACCTCGACGGGGGTGGGTGGCCGGGGTGGATTCGCACGTGGGTCGCGGTTTGCTAAGTACACACTGCGACAAGCTCATAACGGGTGCGATCATACCAGCGTTAGTGCACCGGATCCCATCAGAACTCCGCAGTTAAGCGCGCTTGGGCCGGAGTAGTACTGGGATGGGTGACCTCCCGGGAAGTCCCGGTGTTGCACCCTTTTTTAGTTTTTCGCCGGGCGTCGCAATGCTATTTGAATAAACCTTTTGCCCGTTTGCGTTCTCGTCGGGGCCGGGCCGGGCCGGGGTGCGCTGCCCGCACTACCGCGCGCGCGGGGGCGACACCGAGCGCGCACCCGAGGCGCCCCGAGCACACAGGCCACGGTGCAACCCGGGCGTTGTGCGCGCACCCCGGTGCGCCCGAGGTGCTGCGCGCGCACCCAGGTGAAATCGGTGTGCACCTCGGCCAGTGCGCGCTCGGTCGAGTCGCGCACGTTGGCCAAGGTGCACGGTGATGTTTCTTACTCTAAGGTTCCGCACCAGACGCCCGGGACAGGTGAGCGAAGCTGGGCGGGGCCGGGTGCGCGGCCGGGGCAGGTGCACGCAGCTGGAGAGAGCTTTGGAGCACACTTCGGAGCGCACCAATGATGCGCTCCATTCAAAAGTTTCCTGAAAAGGCAAAAAAAGTTGAGATTATAGAATTTCCCACTTGAGAGATTGTAAAAAAAAAAAATTTAAAATGAAGGAAACGCGGGTGCCAAGGTGTGCGCAGCCCAGCCAAGGTGTGCGCACCAAGGCGCCCACCCTGGCGAAGGTGCACGCAAGGTGCGCACCCGAGGCAAACCGGACAATTAACCCAACTTTCGACTTCGCGCGCACCTTGGAGCGCACTTCGGAGCGCTCCTTGGTGCGCACCAATCTTGGGCACCTCGGAGTGCACCATGGCGCCCACCAAGGTGCGCACCCGGGGCAAACCGAGCTCCGACTTCGTGCGCACCTTGGAGCGCACGAAAGGTGCGCACCATGGCGCCCACCAAGGTGCGCAGCCCAGCCAAGGCGTGCGCATCAAGGTGCGCACCCTGGCGAAGGTGCGCACCCGGGGCAAACCGAGCTCCGACTTCGTGCGCACCTTGGAGCGCACAAAAGGTGCGCAACCCAGCCAAGGTGTGCGCACCCCGGTCAAACCGAGCTCCGAATCGTGCGCACCAGAGGTGCACGCCATCGTGCGCACCTTGGAGCACACTTCGGAGCCCTCCTTGGTGCGCGCCGATGTTGCGCACCTCGGAGCGCACCCGGGGAAAACAATGCAATTAACCCGACTTTCGACTTCGTGGGCACCTCGGAGCGCTCTCGGGTTCGCACCTCGGAGCACACCGAGGTGCGCACCTTTGATGCGCTGCCTTCACCAATTTCCAGAAAAGGCAAGAAAACATTGAGAAGGTGTGCGCACCGAGGTGCCCACCCTGGCGAAGGTGCACGCGAGGTGCGCACCCGGGGCAAACCGGGCTCCGACTTCGTGCACGCCGCACCTTGGAGCACACTTCGGAGCGCTCCTTGGTGCGCACCAGGGCGCGCAACCCAGCCGAGGTGCCCACCCCGGCGAAGGTGCACGCGAGGTGCGCACCCGGGGCAAACCGGGCTCCGACTTCGTGCACGCCATGGTGCCCACCGCGGCGAAGGTGCACGCGAGGTGCGCACCCGGGGCAAACCGGGCTCCGACTTCGTGCACGCCGCACCTTGGAGCACACTTCGGAGCGCTCCTTGGTGCGCACCATGGTGCCCACCAGGGCGCGCAACCCCGCCGAAGGTGCACGCGAGGTGCGCACCCGGGGCAAACCGGGCTCCGACTTCGTGCACGCCGCACCTTGGAGCACACTTCGGAGCGCTCCTTGGTGCGCACCATGGTGCCCACCAGGGCGCGCAACCCCGCCGAAGGTGCACGCGAGGTGCGCACCCGGGGCAAACCGGGCTCCGACTTCGTGCACGCCATGGTGCGCACCGCGGCGAAGGTGCGCACCCGGGGCAAACCGGGCTCCGACTTCGTGCACGCCGCACCTTGGAGCACACTTCGGAGCGCTCCTTGGTGCGCACCAGGGCGCGCAACCCAGCCGAGGTGCCCACCCCGGCGAAGGTGCACGCGAGGTGCGTACCCGGGGCAAACCGGGCTCCGACTTCGTGCACGCCGCACCTTGGAGCACACTTCGGAGCGCTCCTTGGTGCGCACCATGGTGCCCACCAGGCCGCGCAACCCAGCCAAGGTGTGCGCACCAAGGTGCACGCGAGGTGCGCACCCGGGGCAAACCGGGGTCCGACTTCGTGCACGCCGCACCTTGGAGCACACATCGGGGCGCTCCCGGGTTCGCACCGGCGTTGCGCACCGTGGTGGGCACCTCGGAGCACACCAAGGTGGGCAGCGAGGTGCGCACCTTTGATGCGATGCCTTCACTAATTTCCATAAAAGGCAAAAAAAAAACGAGATTTTAAAATTTCCGTTTTGAAAGATAGTGAGAAAAAGGGAATGCTGGTGCCATCTTGAGCCCGCCCTGGTGCGCAGCCCAGCCAAGGTGTGCGCACCAAGGTGCCCACCCTGGCGAAGGTGCGCGCCCGGGCAATTAACCCAACTTCCAACTTCGCGCGCGCCAGGGTGGGAGCGCACCCAACAACCGGGCCTGGGAAGAGCCAATGCGAGAAACCCCACCAAACGCTCTGACAAAAAAAGAGGGGGCGCTCCAGTAACCCCGCTTCGGAGCGCACCCTGGGCAAACCCAGCCAAGGTGCCCACCCCGGCCAAGGTGCAGGCGAGGTGCGCACCCGGGGCAAACCGGGCTCCGACAACGTGCACGCCGCACCTTGGAGCACACTTCGTAGCGCTCCCGGGTGCGCACCTCAGAGCACACCAAGGTGGGCAGCGAGGTGCGCACCTTTGATGCGCTGCCTTCACTAATTTCCAGAAAAGGCAAAAAAAAAAGGAGATTTTAAAATTTCCGTTTTGAAAGATAGTGAAAAAAACGGAACGCGCGTGCCATCTTGAGCCCGCCCTGGTGCGCAGCCCAGGTAAGGTGCCCACCCTGGCAAAGGTGCGCACCCGGGCAATTAACCCTACTTCCGACTTCGTGCGCGCC